>NW_023415698.1:0-12741 GCF_013373865.1 Monomorium pharaonis | reverse complement strand
TAAAAAAATTGCTTAAAATGCTTAAAAACCTGATATGTCGACGAAACTTGCAAATAGCTTCGGACTATTACAGAATTATTGAAAAATGCTATGTACTCGTCTGGAACTCGCTATAAAATGGTAGTTTACTCTTGTAGTGCGGTGCCAGCCGTCTAATAAAAAAATTGTTTAAAAATGCTTAAAGACCGGAACTGTCGACGAAACATATAAAAAGCTTTGAAACTATTGCGGAACTGTTAGAAAATGCCATAAAGTTAGTTGAAACTCGCCAAAAAGTGGTACCTTACTCTTGTAGTGCAATGCCAACAGCCAAATTAAAAAACTGTTTAAATATATTTAATGTACAGAACTATTGCTGAAATCTATCAGGAACTCTAGAACTATTACGGGTGCCAGTACTATATTGTTACTCCATCGCTGTTAGAAGGATAGAGAAGAGACGTTGAACCCCACGACAGTAACACATATTTATCAAGTAATTTTTTAATTATCTTAATTATCTTTTTTGCCAATACATTAAATATAATTATAATTCTTTTTTTATTTGTATTAATTAAAAAAATAATATATCGTTATGTAAAATGTATATTTTTAATTGCAGGTATGTTTAACTGAATACCATATCTAATTGTATATAATTGTATGTGGCGCCATATATAATGCTGTGTTAGTAGTGCATTTTGTATATAATTATATATAGCATTATATACAACTATATAGTCATATATAGCCATATATATTAATGTGGCTAATCTGGGTCCATATATAATCAGATATAGCACCATATCTAATTTTATATAATTGTATGTGACGCCAGATATAATGCTATGTGAGCATCCTATATATAATTATATATAGCATTATATATGGCGCCCATATACAATTAGATATGCAGACTTGCCCGCTAGTTAGAGCGCGGCGCCGTCGATAGGCGGCCGTACTCTCTCAGGAGCAAAGTGCAGTCGATCGGCTACATAAAGATCACTCGTAGCGTGGTTAAGGCAAGCAAAAATTAGCTTCTTGTTCCTGTCTGATGTGGAAGAGGACTGCCACTATTTTTATGATTTACTCATTAGAAATATCTATATATGGTTATTTATATATAAATATTTATATATCTGTATATGGTTACATACAATCTGATTGTATATAATGTTAATTATATATAATCATATATGATTGTATATAATTATATGTGGTTGTATATAATTATATATGGCTATGTGGTTATATATGTTTATATATGGTTACATACAATCGTATACGATTGTATAATGCCATTTTTTTATATGATTGTATATAATGTCATTTGAAGATCTGAAGAAAATAATGTTATTGAACTTTTACGAGAAAGAAATCTTGATATCTCAAAATTGAGTGTACCAATTTATTTGGATTGGTTGCAATTGAAAACTCAACATTAATATTATCTCATGAAAAAATAATTTAGATATAATTATATATAATTATTTTTTCTCGGAAAGATTCATATATAGACTCAGTTGTTCTTATTCTTTCATATATGAAACTATATATGACTTTATAGGATTATATATATATCTATAGATGATTACTCAACTTCAATAGGTACAATCAGATATGACCTGATATTATTATATATAATCATATAAAGCATTTGCATTTCTTCAGATATAAGCCGGCAAGAACAATGGAGTCCATATATAAAAATATATATAAATATATATAAATTATATATAAATTATATATAGTGCCCATAAATAATTTATATATAATTATATATGCTGGTATATATAAATCATATATAATTACATATAATTATATATAACGTCATATATAATTATATCTAAATTATGTTTTCCTGAAATAATATTAATGTGAGTTTTCAATTGCAACCAATCCAATTAAATCGGTACACTCAATTTTGAGATATCAAGATTTCTTTCTCGTAAATTCATTATTTACATTATACATAATAATTTTGTTTTAGTAAAATGAAATTGTATGTAGGCACATTGTAAAGCCTCTGAATGGCAAAACTGGATTTACATGTGTGTATATTACATATGAATCTGATCTGAAGAAAATAATGTTATTGAACTTTTACGAGAAAGAAATCTTGATATCTCAAAATTGAATGTACCGATTTAATTGGATGATTGCAATTAAAAACTCACATTAATATTATCTTATGAAGAAATAATTTAGATATAATTATATATGACGTATTTAAATATATTTGATTGATTTTATTGATCTTTCGACTGATTTGTGAATGTATATGTACTTAACGTTTTTTTTTTTACTTTTATAAGGTTTTGATAGAATTTATCTTCTTTTTGTAAAAATCAAGTGATAGTGTTCCTTACATAATTTTATTTAAATTGATTTATTTATTATACATTATTCATTTTTTAATTATAAACATATGTAGATGTACATAACATTATTAATATTTATATTGAATATACATGTATACGGCAATCATATTTGTTAATGCACATATGTACAAATTCTAATAACAATATTTGTAAAAACACAATATAAACACAACAAATAACATTAATATAAATAAAATTATATATGTATATACATATATACAGGGTGACAGCTAACTGGCAGCCAATCTGTAATAGATAGATATATATAGATATACTAATAGATAGATGTATAGATATACTAATATAGAAATAAACATAAATATATATATATATATTTACGTTTATTTGTATATTAATATATCTATTAGTATATTTGTATACATCTATCTATTAGTATATCTATATATATATATATACATATATCTATCTATTACAGATTGGCTGCCGGTTAGCTGTCACCCTGTATATATGCATATACATATATAATTTTAATTATATTAATGTTATTTGTTGTGTTTATATTGTGTTTTACTAATATTGTTATTAAAATTTATACATATGTGCATTAACAAATATGATTGCCGTATAGTCATGTATATTCAATATAAATATTAATAATGTTACGTACATCTACATATGTTTATAATTAAAAAATGAATAATGTATAATAAATAAATCAATTTAAATAAAATTATGTAAGGAACAAACTATCACTTGATTTTTACAAAAAGAAGATAAATTCTACCAAAATATAACCAAAATATATTTTTACCTTATAAAAGTAAAAAAGAAACGTCAAGTACATACACATTCAAAAATCAGTACAAGATCAATAAAATTAATCAAATATATTTAAAAAACTTCGAAAAATCCTCCAAAGAATAAAAATTTATTCGAAAATTATTTAAGAAATGAAAATGTTTACCAATTATAAATATTGAAACAAAAACTTAACATGTTCGAGTAGCATTAATTATATTCTTGTATACTTATCAATATCAATAACATAATATTTATACCTTCTTTTTCTTATCTTATTTTAATCCTGATCCTTATCTTGTTCCCGTTTCTTTCTCTCTTTCTCTCTTTTTTTCGTACTACACAATTTTTTTTTCTTAATTTTATATTCTCAACTGCGAGGTTATTTAATTCGCCATACAATATTTTTAGCAGTAATGCCTGTAATTGTCAACTATATATTTAAACTTATTATAATAAGAACTTAATTAATATACATACATTTACATAACAATATATCAATTTTTTAATCAATACAAATAAAAAAAATTATAATTATATTTAATGTATTGGCAAAAAAAATAATTAAGATAATTAAGAATTACTTGATAAATACGTGTTTCTGTCGTGGCGTCCAACGTCTCTTCCTTACCCTTCTAACAGCGATGGTGATACAAAAATGGTTATATCATAATATTATTATATTAAATTAAATATGTCATAATATATTGTATTAAATTTCAACTTACTTTGTTAAGCATCAGTTAAACGTATCTGCAATTCAAAACAAATACTCTCTGCTATTTTATAATCTTCCAGTCTAAGTAATTTTTTCCCGGTATTTTTCTTGCTTCTTTTTGTGTCTTTCCGTCTCTCGTTAAACAGTCAAACTGTCAAAAACTGTCAACTATATAAACTGTCAAACTTCACACACGAACGAAGCGAGTCAAGCGCGAGACAGCCAATCGCGATCGGAATAAAAAGGCAACAATGCAATCGCGATTAGCAGGCAACTTTAGGGTTACATGGCTATTTTATAAGAGGACTAGAACATGCACGCGCTTCGCGCGCGCCAACTGTTATTTTTTTATTTGTTATTACACCCTGCATAAAATTACTATTGCATATAACATATATACAACTCGTTTATTTCTTAAACATTTCGGCCTTTGAAAAAAGGTTACATAGCTTAATTACATAATAACATAGGACTCTTAATGACTATTTACGCTTTTCTTTGTCATTTCTCGTCTTTAATACATTTTTCATCCATTTTGTACCTATATCTACCTCTGATAACATTTTCCTAACAGAGAAATTTTGTCTTCGCAATTCTGTAAATTCTTCTAATATTGGTTCTAAAGTCTCTACTTTTAAATTGTATAGCCTACACTTTTTCCTTTTTCCAATATCTATTCCCTAATGCCTCGTTTCCGCACTTAAATCTCGCTATCATAGACTAACTCCCTACTCTTATTTTACCCCACTAAAATATACAAAAGCTTCTCATCTATTTTTATTTCTTTGTACACTCTATTATATTTTGCCCATATTATTTTTTCATATCTTCCTTGTTTTTGTTCGTCTCTGTTTATCTTTCTAACCCTTCCAGTGAGAAATAACCATCAAATCGACATCAATTTGATTTGATCAATGCAATTTATATCAATTCTCCCTTAATTTGATATCAATTTGATGGGTTATTTTTCTAACTAAGTTATGTATATACATAAAGTTTTTTCATAGAATTCCTGATAAGTTTCAGAAATAGTTCCGTTGATTTATTTTAAAAAAATTGATATTTGAAAATATGAGGTGCTATTTTCCCCTGGCACCTCATTAATAAAAATTGAACGTTTTAACAGCAGTTATACTTGCACCCGTAATAGTTCTAGAGTTTTTGATAGATTTTAACAATAGTTCTGTATTCTACATTAAATATATTTAAACAATTTTTTAATTATACGGCTGGCACCGCACTAAAAAAGTAAACTACCATTTTATAGCGAGTTCCAGACGATTACATAGCATTTTTCAATAGTTCAGCAATAGTTCCAAAGCTTTTTGCAGGTTTCGTCGACAATTCCGGTCTTTAAGCATGTTTAAACAATTTTTTTATTAGACGGCTGGCACCGCACTACAAGAGTAAACTACTATTTTATAGCAAATTCCAGACAAGTACATAGCATTTTTCAATAGTTCTGCAATAGTTCTAAAGCTTTTTGTAGATTTTGTCGACAGTTCCGGTCTTTAAACATTTTTAAACAATTTTTTATTTGATCCTGTCTCGCACTATCAGATATGAATACTACGCTATGGTATTTAAACTTCAGCCAATTTTATGGTATCTGATAGGTATGTGTTAGTAATGTAATTGACATTTTTTAAATTTTAGAGTTGGGTTAGTTAATCTAATTTTTAACTAAGTTAATGAAATTTAATTGATTATGAAATGAATTCTATTATGTTAAAAGTTACGTAAATAAATACTAATTCTATTAAATTTACGTTAAGATTAATTTGTTTCTAGTTAAAGTAAAAGTTAATTTTGAGAAACTTTTTTATATTAAATTAAAAAGTCATATGATTTGTTTAAGTTAAATTACCAACATAATTACAATATTATTTGTCAAATATATTTAATTTTAATATAATATTTTATTTTTAAATTAACTTACAATGTCGCTCTATTGTTAACCAGTAATTCATGACATGTATAAATACTTATCCTTAGAGGTTTAGAAAGAGGTTACTTATAAATACCATTGTTTGTCAAACGAACTGTCGATAAAACCTACAAAAAGCTTTGAAACTATTGCAGAAATATATTGGAGAATGCTGTGTGGTTGTCTGGAACTCGCTATAAAATTGTAGTTTACTCTTGTAGTGCGGTGCCAGCCGTCTAATAAACAAATCGCCTAAAAATGCTAAAAACCGGAACTGTCGACAAAACCTGCATAAAGATTTGGAACTATTGCAAAACTATTAAAAAATGCTATGTACTCGTCTGGAACTTGCTATAAAATGGTAGTTTACTCTTGTAGTGGAGTGCCAGCAGTCTAATAAAAAAAATTGTTTAAAAATACTTAAAGATCGAAAATGTCGACGAAACCTACAAAAAGCTTTGTCACTATTGCAGAACTATTGAAAAATGTTATGTACTCGTCTGGAACTCACTATAAAATGGTAGTTTACTCCTGTAGTGCGGTGCCAGCTGTCTAATAAACAAATTACCTAAAAATGCTTAAAGACCGGAACTGTCGACGAAACCTGCAAAAAGCTTTGGAACTATTGCAGAACTATTGAGAAATGCTATGTACTCGTCTGAAACTCGCTATAAAATTGTAGTTTACTTTTGTAGTGCGGTGCCAGCCGTCTAATAAAAAAATTTTTTTTAAATACTTAAAGACCGGAACTGTCGACGAAACCTGCAAAAAGCTTTGGAACTATTGCAGAACTATTGAGAAATGCTAAGTACTCGTCTGAAACTCGCTATAAAATGGTAGGTTACTCTTGTAGTGCGGTGCCAGCCGTCTAATAAAAAAATTTTTTTAAAATGCTTAAAGACTGAAACTGTCGACGAAACCTACAAAAAACTTTAACACTATTGCAGAACTATTAAAATATGCTATGTACTCTTCTGGAATTCGCTATAAAATGGTAGTTTACTCTTGTAGTACGGTGCCAGCCGTCTAATAAAGAAATTGCTTAAAAATGCTTAAAGACCGGAACTGTCGACGAAACCTGCAAAAAGCTTTGGAACTATTGCAGAACTATTAAAATATGCTATGTACTCGTCTGGAACTCGCTATAAAATGGTAGTTTACTCTTGTAGTGCGGTGCCAGCCGTCTAATAAAGAAATTGCTTAAAAATGCTTAAAGACCGGAACTGTCGACGAAACCTGCAAAAAGCTTTGAAACTATTGCAGAACTATTGAAAAATGCTATGTACTCGTCTGGAACTCGCTATAAAATGGTAGTTTACTCTTGTAGTGCGGTGCCAGCCGTCTAATAAAGAAATTGCTTAAAAATGCTTAAAGACCGGAACTGTCGACGAAACCTGCAAAAAGCTTTGAAACTATTGCAGAACTATTGAAAAATGCTATGTACTTGTCTGGAACTCGCTATAAAATTGTAGTTTACTCTTGTAGTGCGGTGCCAGCCGTCTAATAAAAAAATTCTTTAAAAATGCTTAAAGACCGAAACTGTCGACGAAACCTACAAAAAACTTTGTCACTATTGCAGAACTATTAAAATATGTACTTGTCTGGAACTCGCTATAAAATTGTAATTTATTCTTGTAGTGCGGTGCCAGCCGTCTAATTAAAAAATTCTTAAAAATGCTCAAAGACCGGAACTGTCGACGAAACCTACAGAAAGCTTTGTCACTATTGCAGAACTATTAAAATATGTTATGTATTCGTCTGGATCTCGCTATAAAATGGTAATTTACTCTTGTAGTGCGGTGTTAGCCGTCTAATAAAAAAATTGTTTAAAAATGCTTAAAAACCGGAACTGTCGACGAAATCTGCAAAAAGCTTTGGACCTATTGCAGAACTATTAAAACATGCTATGTACTCTTCTGAAATTCGCTATAAAATGGTAGTTTACTCTTGTAGTGCGGTGCCAGCGGTCTACTAAAAAATTGTTTTAAAATACTTAAAGACCGGAAGTGTCGACAAAACCTGCAAAAAGCTTTGAAACTATTGCAGAACTATTAAAATATGTTATGTACTCGTCTGGCACTCGCTATAAAATGGTAGTTTACTCTTGTAGTGCGGTGCCAGCCGTCTAATAAAAAAATTGCTTAAAAATGCTTAAAGACCGGAACTGTCGACGAAATCTACAAAAGCTTTGACATTATTGCAGAACTTTTAGAAAATGTCATAAAGTTGACTGAAACTCGCCAAACAGTGGTACTTTACTCTTGTGGTGCAATGCCAACAGCCAAATTAAAAAACTGTTTAAATATATTTAATGTACAGAACTATTGCTAAAATCTATCAGGAACTTTAGAACTATTACGGGTGCAAGTAGAACTGCTGTTAAAATGTTCAATTTTCATTAATGAGGTGCCACTGAAAGTTAGCACCTCATTTTTTTAAATATTTTATGTATTCGTATGGAACTCGCTATAAAATGGTAATTTACTCTTGTAGTGCGGTGCCAGCCGTCTAATAAAAAAATTGCTTAAAAATGCTTAAAAACCTGATATGTCGACGAAACTTGCAAATAGCTTCGGAATTATTACAGAATTATTGAAAAATGCTATGTACTCGTCTGGAACTCGCTATAAAATGGTAGTTTACTCTTGTAGTGCGGTGCCAGCCGTCTAATAAAAAAATTGTTTAAAAATGCTTAAAGACCGGAACTGTCGACGAAACATATAAAAAGCTTTGAAACTATTGCGGAACTGTTAGAAAATGCCATAAAGTTAGTTGAAACTCGCCAAAAAGTGGTACCTTACTCTTGTAGTGCAATGCCAACAGCCAAATTAAAAAACTGTTTAAATATATTTAATGTACAGAACTATTGCTGAAATCTATCAGGAACTCTAGCACTATTACGGGTGCCAGTACTATATTGTTACTCCATCGCTGTTAGAAGGATAGAGAAGAGACGTTGAACCCCACGACAGTAACACATATTTATCAAGTAATTTTTAATTATCTTAATTATCTTTTTTGCCAATACATTAAATATAATTATAATTCTTTTTTTTTGTATTAGTTAAAAAAATAATATATCGTTATGTAAAATGTATATTTTTAATTGCAGGTACGTTTAACTGAATACCATATCTAATTGTATATAATTGTATGTGGCGCCATATATAATGCTGTGTTAGTAGTGCATTTTGTATATAATTATATATAGCATTATATACAACTATATAGTCATATATAGCCATATATATTAATGTGGCTAATCTGGGTCCATATATAATCAGATATAGCACCATATCTAATTTTATATAATTGTATGTGACGCCAGATATAATGCTATGTGAGCATCCTATATATAATTATATATAGCATTATATATGGCGCCATATACAATTAGATATGCAGACTTGCCCGCTAGTTAGAGCGCGGCGCCGTCGATAGGCGGCGTACTCTCTCAGGAGCAAAGTGCAGTCGATCGGCTACATAAAGATCACTCGTAGCGTGGTTAAGGCAAGCAAAAATTAGCTTCTTGTTCCTGTCTGATGTGGAAGAGGACTGCCACTATTTTTATGATTTACTCATTAGAAATATCTATATATGGTTATTTATATATAAATATTTATATATCTGTATATGGTTACATACAATCTGATTGTATATAATGTTAATTATATATAATTATATGTGGTTGTATATAATTATATATGGCTATGTGGTTATATATGTTTATATATGGTTACATACAATCGTATACGATTGTATAATGCCATTTTTTTATATGATTGTATATAATGTCATTTGAAGATCTGAAGAAAATAATGTTATTGAACTTTTACGAGAAAGAAATCTTGATATCTCAAAATTGAGTGTACCAATTTATTTGGATTGGTTGCAATTGAAAACTCACATTAATATTATCTCATGAAAAAATAATTTAGATATAATTATATATAATTATTTTTTCTCGGAAAGATTCATATATAGACTCAGTTGTTCTTATTCTTTCATATATGAAACTATATATGACTTTATAGGATTATATATATATCTATATATGATTACTCAACTTCAATAGGTACAATCAGATATGACCTGATATTATTATATATAATCATATAAAGCATTTGCATTTCTTCAGATATAAGCCGGCAAGAACAATGGAGTCCATATATAAAAATATATATAAATTATATATAAATTATATACAGTGCCCATAAATAATTTATATATAATTATATATGCTGGTATATATAAATCATATATAATTACATATAATTATATATAACGTCATATATAATTATATCTAAATTATGTTTTCCTGAAATAATATTAATGTGAGTTTTCAATTGCAACCAATCCAATTAAATCGGTACACTCAATTTTGAGATATCAAGATTTCTTTCTCGTAAATTCATTATTTACATTATACATAATAATTTTGTTTTAGTAAAATGAAATTGTATGTAGGCACATTGTAAAGCCTCTTGAATGGCAAACTGGATTTACATGTGTGTATATTACATATGAATCTGATCTGAAGAAAATAATGTTATTGAACTTTTACGAGAAAGAAATCTTGATATCTCAAAATTGAATGTACCGATTTAATTTGATTGATTGCAATTAAAAACTCACATTAATATTATCTTATGAAGAAATAATTTAGATATAATTATATATGACGTATTTAAATATATTTGATTGATTTTATTGATCTTTCGACTGATTTGTGAATGTATATGTACTTAACGTTTTTTTTTTACTTTTATAAGGTTTTGATAGAATTTATCTTCTTTTTGTAAAAATCAAGTGATAGTGTTTCTTACATAATTTATTTAAATTGATTTATTTATTATACATTATTCATTTTTTAATTATAAACATATGTAGATGTACATAACATTATTAATATTTATATTGAATATACATGTATACGGCAATCATATTTGTTAATGCACATATGTTTAAATTCTAATAACAATATTAGTAAAAACACAATATAAACACAACAAATAACATTAATATAAATAAAATTATATATGTATATACATATATACAGGGTGACAGCTAACTGGCAGCCAATCTGTAATAGATAGATATATATAGATATACTAATAGATAGATGTATAGATATACTAATATAGAAATAAACATAAATATATATATATATATATTTACGTTTATTTGTATATTAATATATCTATTAGTATATTTGTATACATCTATCTATTAGTATATCTATATATATATATATACATATATCTATCTATTACAGATTGGCTGCCGGTTAGCTGTCACCCTGTATATATGCATATACATATATAATTTTAATTATATTAATGTTATTTGTTGTGTTTATATTGTGTTTTACTAATATTGTTATTAAAATTTATACATATGTGCATTAACAAATATGATTGCCGTATAGTCATGTATATTCAATATAAATATTAATAATGTTACGTACATCTACATATGTTTATAATTAAAAAATGAATAATGTATAATAAATAAATCAATTTAAATAAAATTATGTAAGAAACAAACTATCACTTGATTTTTACAAAAAGAAGATAAATTCTACCAAAATATAACCAAAATATATTTTTACCTTATAAAAGTAAAAAAGAAACGTCAAGTACATACACATTCAAAAATCAGTACAAGATCAATAAAATTAATCAAATATATTTAAAAAACTTCGAAAAATCCTCCAAAGAATAAAAATTTATTCGAAAATTATTTAAGAAATGAAAATGTTTACCAATTATAAATATTGAAACAAAAACTTAACATGTTCGAGTAGCATTAATTATATTCTTGTATACTTATCAATATCAATAACATAATATTTATACCTTCTTTTTTCTTATCTTATTTTAATCCTGATCCTTATCTTGTTTCCCGTTTCTTTCTCTCTTTCTCTCTTTTTTTCGTACCACACAATTTTTTTTTCTTAATTTTATATTCTCAACTGCGAGGTTATTTAATTCGCCATACAATATTTTTAGCAGTAATGCCTGTAATTGTCAACTATATATTTAAACTTATTATAATAAGAACTTAATTAATATACATACATTTACATAACAATATATCAATTTTTTAATCAATACAAATAAAAAAAATTATAATTATATTTAATGTATTGGCAAAAAAAATAATTAAGATAATTAAGAATTACTTGATAAATACGTGTTTCTGTCGTGGCGTCCAACGTCTCTTCCTTACCCTTCTAACAGCGATGGTGATACAAAAATGGTTATATCATAATATTATTATATTAAATTAAATATGTCATAATATATTGTATTAAATTTCAACTTACTTTGTTAAGCATCAGTTAAACGTATCTGCAATTCAAAACAAATACTCTCTGCTATTTTATAATCTTCCAGTCTAAGTAATTTTTTCCCGGTATTTTTCTTGCTTCTTTTTGTGTCTTTCCGTCTCTCGTTAAACAGTCAAACTGTCAAAAACTGTCAACTATAAACTGTCAAACTTCACACACGAACGAAGCGAGTCAAGCGCGAGACAGCCAATCGCGATCGGAATAAAGAGGCAACAATGCAATCGCGATTAGCAGGCAACTTTAGGGTTACATGGCTATTTTATAAGAGGATTATATCTCTTCTAAGTTTTAATTTTTTTGATAAATTGCAAATTAACAGTTTCTATATTTAATTTTTATTTTTCTTTTCGGGCTGGGAGAGATAGTATAGAAATGCAAAATACTTAAAAAAAAAAAAGAAAAATACATTTATGATGCTTTAATGGTTATTCAAATAACCATTATCGGGTTTTTCCTCTACATATTTCCACATTGAAAAGGTAGTCTTTCATTAAGCTGATCCTTTCGATAATACGTATATCTCCAATGTTATTTTAATGCAGTTATAATATTTGCACAATAGTAAAAGACATCCCAAACTATATATTGCAGATTCTTTTGATTTTAATCTTAAAGAACCTTTAAT
>NW_023415697.1:0-1103 GCF_013373865.1 Monomorium pharaonis | reverse complement strand
TTGAAAAGATCTTTATAGGATTTTTTTTTTTAATGTACATGCAAGGGAACATTGCAAACTCAAAAATTCTAATTTTAATAAAACTTGGAATAAACGTAAAGGGAGTAAAATATGAATTTAAATATTTTTAGTAGGTGCTTATAAACGACTTAAAGGGTTAAAATCACCCTTCAAGAGTTGAGGATTTTTGTCTTTTCTCGATATATCTTGTAAACTAAACAAAATATTAAAAGATATTTCGTTTTATACAAAAATTTTATAGCATAAATACTTCTATTTAACTATGCTGTTCATTTTTTGAAAAAAAATTTTTTTTCTTAATTTACCTTTTACACCTTTTCTATGTTAAATATTTATTGCATCAAAATTTCAATTTTAGTTAAATTTGGCATAAATGTAGAGGGGGAAACTATATGAATTTAGAAAACTTTAATTAGTGCTCAAAAATGGTTTAAAGAATTAAAATCACCCTTTAAATCCAAGGGCGGTATCCATAGCTATCAAAATATGTTCCTGTCCCACGTTTATCGAGGTAAAATGCGACTCAGTATTTGCCAGGTTGATTGTGATCGTCGGTGTTAGCGACGATATCTGTCGACCTTGTCTACACTCTTGCTAGTCTGTCTGCTGCATAGACTCCGACATACTTGGCAATTAATTGTCCCAACGCACGTAAAGGAAGATGTTAAAAAAGGTCGATTTTCCGACTACAAAAGAAACCGAAAATTTGAGTTCCATGTGCCGTATAAGAAGTGGAAATGACAGTCTTTTTTTCTGGAGACCTGTGGAAAGTGTCGAAAATCTGTCAAATTGATTGCGTCTATCCGGAGACAAGTCGAGTCTGTAGCATGAAAGAATTTTCAGTCAAACCAACTTCTAGTTAAATAGTTATCCAATTGTTTTTGTAGTCAGAAAATCGACCTTTTTTAACATCCTCCTTTCCAGTGAATTCATACGAGAGTGGTGACCGAGGAAGAGGAATCGTTTGTGTAATTCCAGTATTCTCTTTACTGGAGCTGACGTTTTCGTGAGAAGATACTGACAGCTCGGGACTGGTAAATTCGTGCGATGTCACCAGACCGTTAGTTTTGCCTTTGTCCGAG
>NW_023415696.1:0-27575 GCF_013373865.1 Monomorium pharaonis | reverse complement strand
CGGCGGAATACGTTACTTATATGTGCGACGATTACTATGGGCTTCCCGAGAACTGCGCACGGTGTTTGGTGGACTCTTCTCAGCGTACACCACGTTTCCCGTGGCTCGCGAGGCACGCACGCAGCGAGTGAACCTTTTGCATTGGGTTTATGGAAACCCCTTTGTGACGGCTTTCGAGAAACTTACTATATTCGCGCGCGGAAAAAAATTCGTCTCTCTGATGAGGACGTTTCAACTTTTCGCACGGTTTCAAGCGGGAAGAGAGAAGGGAATAAAAACATTCTCATAAATATTTCCCAGATTCTAAAGGTGTCTTTAAGCGTACGATCTCACTGAAAATGTAGCGCGTCTCTCGTCTCTTGAGAAATTTCTCGGTGAGAGCAGGATTTCGCGAACACAACACGGAGGTGTTTGATTTACGGTGATCGGATTTGCGCGGCGCTTTTATCCTTCCGCGCGCAAAAAATTTACGCCTTCAGACGAGGAGGGGGGGAGGTATATCTGACGACGTGCCGGGAGTCCGAAGAACCGAGGAGGGTTCTCGTTGCGTGCAGGAAGAAAAGAAAAAGAAGCGAGGCATGCAAACGAAGGGGGGAATGGGGGTTTTCTTCGGTGGCGAAGTTCAGTCGGAAGGGAGGGTGGCAGTTTAATTTCGCGCGATGGCCGTAAAGCCGGCCGTAGCCAAAGCTCCGCTTCTTCGAATCACGTGCCGGGGATATACGCGCGTCGACGACGTCTCGTATATACATATATCTCGGCAACGGCGCTTGTCTAAACCGCCACGTTCGGCGATGGTTAATCGGCGGGCTCAAACGAGCAAGTGGCACTTCCATTTCGTCCCGGGCGGGCCGTAAAACTCGCGCGAGAGAAGGGTTGACGCGGTGCAACCGACCGGGGCGACTCACCCCGGTGGCTCCCCGCGCCATGCGGCGCGATAATTGCCACGCCGCCGCCGCCAAGAGGGAAGAAGACGACTGGTTTTAATAGCTCGGTGACCTTCGCTCGCGGTTTTCGAGGCGTACCTGACGAAAGTGAAGGAAGGAACGGGACGCGATCGTCCGTGACCCCGTGATCCCATTCTTATTTAACCCCCTTGCGATTGTGTATACGTCGTTTGGACTCTGGCAACGGGCGCTTTTTATAGCAGTACAATATTTGTTTTATTCTATTTATTTGTGAACACGTATACTTTACGTGCAAGTGTGAAAAGAACGGGTTTACTGGGATGTCCAAACATTTTGCTGGATACGGACTTAAAAATAACTTTGTTAGACCATCGCATCAATTGTGTACAAGCTGCAAAAGATTTCAACACTCTACCATTTAATTCAAGCGTTTTATATAATTATTTTGATGGTCTAACAAAATTATTTTCATATCAGCTGTATTTACAGCTTAATTTTTAGATACTTTAAGAAAACTGTTCTCTCTATGTGCGTGTGCTTGCGGTATCTTAATAGATAACCAATTGGATAAACTTTAGTTATCTTATAGATTTATTTGCACATGTCTGAAAACCCATAAATTATGAGACTTGAGACCTTATGACACATTGTCTCATACACATTATTAAATATTTGAATTATTATTTATTATTATGAACTTTTACCTCAATTAATGTACAATTATTTCTCACAAGAATTTAATAATTTCTCTTTATTTCTTTATATAATATTTCGCGCAATAATATATATTTCCCAGCTACTAAACTGTTTATTTGAGACCATAATGAATACTCTGAACTTGAATAATAAATCTTACAAAACATATTGCAGAACGGATTCAATTCTTCATTAGCGCCATTCAACAGACGATGGTGACTCATTTAATGTAACGTTACACATAACTGTTAACCGAACGAGATATGATATGTACGCGATCAAAGACAGAGGAGTGTACTGGGCGGTGATCTTTCACGGTGTACCGGAAATAATCGAAGTAGACCACCGGTGCATTTCGCGAGGGTGGCGGTCACCGGCGAAAAACGCGAGAAGGCGTTCGTTACGATTTACGGTAGGCGAACTGTTCTTTGAGCGGCTCGCCAGCTTGACAACAATGGAACATTGCGCGCTAATGTCGTGAACGTAATTACGCCCGCGCCCGCGATATCGCGATGCTGCGGCACGGATGCGTGGGTGAAAATCGTGTCATTAATCGTTTGATACTGGAGCTCGGAGCGCTAATTACAGTATATTAATTACGCGCTACCCGACCGCCGTTTTGCTAGCGATGATTCCCCGTTTATATTGTATAAATTCATAAATTCTTATCATCACTTTATTCCGTGATAGACATAAATTATTCTGTGCTTCGAGATTTAAAATAATGACTCTTTGCTTTTGTATAAAAACTAGTAAAACATAGTATGTTATTAATGACATAGGATTTATAAGTTAATGAAATAATGAAGGTATTAAAAAATTCCAAGGTGAAGAATTATTGCCTTATAATTTTTTAAAAAAGAAAATAAATTTTGTACATTTTATGCACAATAAGGAGAGTCTTCGTTTCTGATTTGTAAAAGATGAGGCAACGATATTTTTTGGGTGGTGATTCTCGGTTTCTATTCGAAATACATAAATATATATCGAGTGTCAAATAAAATCAGTGAAATCATCCGTATGTTTTTAAGCTCTTACCCTAGAAATCTAATTCGGAGAGTTTCAGCTGTTTACCGACGCGCTTATAGCGCAAGTAAAATCCTAAATTTCCGTAAATCTGTGATGTTCCACGCGAAAAGAAATCCCCCTCGATTGAGCGCGCGTCTATTAATTCCAATGTGAAACTGCATAAGCATCGCGCGCGGACGAGGTTTTCGAGATTTTCGTCACTATGCGCCAGACGTATTATTGCAAGGGTAAATGCTTAAAAGCACGAAGCTTCACGAGGATCGCAGCACGACAAGATCGAAGGTTAAACAAACTGCCTGTCCACCGCGGGACGTGGTTTTTAGACAGCTTCGCATTCCTCTTGTGAGTAATCCGACCGGTGCACACCATCACGCGCGCGTTACAGTCGTTATTATTGTTATTAGACCGCCGACCGCGGCGGGGGTATCTCGTGTCGTATTCGGCGCGGGATGCGGAAGAGGGAGGAAAAGGAGGAAACGCGCCGGCCGCGATCTGCATGCGAAGAAAAACGCGGGCGGTCGATCGGTCGGGTAATTTGCGGTAAATGTAGGCCACACAGACCGCGCGCGCGCGCGTGCACCACACCGTAGATTAGGATAATAAATATGGCTGGAGAGGTGAAATCATCCACCGCACGTCTATACGACTGACCTTACTGTAGGCCACACCACGAAGAGAAGAAGCAGGAGAAAGAGAGAGAAAGAGAGAGAGAGAGAGAGAGAGAGAGCGGCGGCACGTCTGCATGACTCCTCTCATCGCGGCACCCTCGCCGAGCGTTTTACGACACAACCTACATTTTACTTGCTCGTCTTTCGGCGAGAAAGTCGACAGGCGAGCGTCTCTCTCCACTCCATAGATTTGCATCCGAGTGTTTTCGCATCTCTTGTAATTATCGAAAAAAATCTTTTTTTTTTTTTTAATTGTTATTTATTCAGATTCTTTTTAATTTTTATTCCTTGTTTTTCTTTTACATTAGTATTATTTGAATATTTTTCTAAACTTTCCTATTTTATTATTTAGAATATTAATTTAAATGTCAATAGGTACGACAATGTGAAAATCAATTGTTAAAATTATCTCAAAGCACGATTTTAGAATTATTCACTCGTACAATAAGTTTATCGATTGTGATTGCTCGAGTCATCTTCGCCGCCCATTTCTTCGTTCGCCTTTCGCGAGAGATAAAGGGCGAGAAAGAGGCGCGTGCTTATCCCGATAAAGAAAAATGCAAAGGGATAAATCACGCGCTTGCCGCGTTAATCTGAAAGAAATCCCGACGGGGCGGAGAGACCGAAAGGACGACGGGGCAGGACGGCGAACGCGCGACGGCGCCCTTCGCCGTTCGCCTTCGCGAACATGTCATTGTTATTGCTCCAAGTCGCGCGAGATGGTATCATTTGAATGGTCGGAACACGAGATTGATGCAATCCCAGCGGGCAACAGCGCCGGAACATCATCGACATGTTTATTCTTTCTCTCTTTCTCTCTCTCTTTCTCTTTCTCGCTCGTCGCCCGCAGCGTTAATTGTTTCCTAATTCGGACACGCCGGGGATGGGATTATGTACACCTCCAATTACAGTGATACATCGGCAACACGCGACACGCCGCCTCCGCAAACTCGCCGTCCCGACTTTATTATCGTCTCCGTATCCCCCGTTATTCTTATCAGTTTATTTTTGCGCTACGCGCGCCGTTTAAATTTATTTGCATGTAAATTTGTAGGGCCATTCTTGTCAAGAATCTCCCCTCCGGTGAAGCGTTCGATCCCCTGTGGAGATGGAGACATCGGCTGAAATTGTTGCAATTACGCGAATCTAATTTTTCTCTCGAAGTCACTTCGGGACATTTGATAAACGTTACTTTGATTATGGCTAATTAAAAACACGTTTAAGAAAAAAAAGCAGGTACGCTGGTAATTTCAGTTTAATCTCTTGAAAAATTTAAAGCAGCTATAAAAAATTTAACGACGCGCACCGTTCATTGATTTCGTTTTAACTGCGAATCGATCAAAATTTTTTTTTTCAGTTGTGACATTTAATTTGAGCGAGCCGATTGTAAGACTGTCCCGATCGTTGCCTTTAAAGGCTTTTGAATGCTGTGCGCGAATATCGCGATTAAATGAGGAAGCTCCGAGTCCGAAGATGAATTTTATTATCAACGACCCGTAAGAACTTGTTCAATTGGAAGCGTGAGTCTCCGAAGAAATTTGCGGCGTAAGTAATTGATCCGTAAAGAGCGCCTTTGATTAAACGCGAAAGATAGAAAGCTTATAGGAAAAGGTCTCTATTGTTTCCTATGAATGTTCGCGTGATCGGTCAATCGATGAACGCAATGACGCGGTACTACTTTTTTTCCCACGTCACCCTTGTCGACCTTTGAATTTAATCAAGGTACCTGAATCGCTACACGAATTAGAGCAACACAATGTTAGTATTATAAGTTAGCCAATCCCGTCGTACAAGAGGAAATTCCGGCGGAATGTAGGTCCGTTCCAATTCGTCTCGCATGAAAAATACTGCAATAAAATTTTTATTAGCCTATGAAGGCAGCAAGCTTTGAAATGCGATCGAGAATCTCCCGTTGAATCCTCAAGTGTCAAAAGTTGTTATAAAAGAATAAGCAGAGTACTCAGCAATATCTAAGTGTACAGGGCGCGCATGAAATATTCAGCACGGAAAGAATGGTTTTGATAAATCGGAAAAATTTAGCTGGATACGAATCTGAAAATAATTAATAATTGTCAGACTATGAAATAATCATGGGATATTACTTATTATTATTGTTTATAATTATTGTTATGGTCTAACAAAATATTTTTAGACCTGTAGCTATAGCTAAATGTTTAGATATTCAACGAAACCGTTCTCTCCGCGAGAGATATGCGAAATAGAATACGGGTATAGCTTCTCTCATAAATCCAGTTTCACTACCCGCGTCAGTTTCGACGCGCGGCGCGCAAAAGCGAGCGCGTTTCGCAGGTGCTGCGACGCGGCTCGATGCGGAAAGGAAAGATTGGAAAGAGGAAACGCGGTGAAAGTGGTGCGATGCACTTCGGCCACACCGAAAGATTAGTCTAAGGTGACCGGCTACTAATCGAGGAACCGGAGGCTTCGCGTTACCTCACGGACACGCCCTTGCTCGGCGCAACAGCCATCATTAACGCGCAATCTCCTTAACAGCGGATCGTTACAAAAATTATTATCATTAACATTCGAGACTCTGATCTTGTATATGCTTTTTTATCGTGTACCAATCGTATCGTTAACAGGCATTCCTTATTTCAATTACCTAATTGGATGACGGTATTATTTTTAAAATAAATCTGTTCTGAGCGGTTGCACGACATTTTCCCGAAAACTAGATGAGAAAATGTTGGTACTAACAAAATTCTCTAGGCAATACAATTTCAATTTCCGCAGGTTAGTAACATTGTTGAAATAGTAAATCCGAGTGTGCAGAGTCGCTTTGACGTATGTGTGCGTATGTGACCGGTCATATATCAAAGCATATACATAGAGGAGAGAAAGAAAACTGTATGATAATATATATATATTTTTTTCCGGTTGCTTGGCTCTTGACCGCTGCTGCCGATCGATATCCAGAATCGGACAGCTGACCCACGGTTGAGAAGTATACCGGGCGATGCGTGTAACACTATATATCCCAACAAAATTAACTTTTTAAAAAAAGGGGTAAAAAAGCGCCAAGTATACGCGCGCAAATCGGATACAAGCTATCCATTAAGCCTATTCAGAAATCCATCGGTTCAGCCGTTATTGAGAATTCGATAACTACCTACGGATTTTCGCAAACGACGTCGCACTACCGTGCTTCTTGATATGATATGACGTACGTAGGACTATACGATACATAAATAATAGCGTATATTGTTGCATTATAAAAAAATATTTAAAAAATATAGATAACATGAGATTAATCAGAAATAAATCTTGACAAGAAATATATATCCACTATCACACGATGAATTTTTAGCTCGATAATAAACCATAGGACAAGTAACAACAAGGCAAGTTATTACATAATCATAATTATTAAATCGATGCAAAACGTTGAAAACGAAATTTGCGGGTAGCATATTCTTTTTTATTTACCGAGAAATTTTTTAATCTCTCTTTCGAGGAGAGAGATTTTATTTGATATAAAGTTTGGTGGAAGAATAATAAATCTTTTGCACCAGCCTTAACATATCTTCGTTTTCGAGTGGTTTTTTTCTTCCTCGTTGCATTATACATTTTCGCGCCTGTTCATCTTCGGCCCTCCTGTCGCATCCACTTCCGCCTACACGTCCTCTTCTCGGTCGGGCCGATTGGAGCGGCGCGATCGACCAAGCGTGCACTACACTCACGCACGCACGCACGCACGTACGTACGTATGCACGCGTGTGCGCCACGGCGTGGAGCGACGTGGCGCCGGGGGGCGCCTTTTCACGGGCTGACGCAGGCAGGCACGCGTGCAAAGCGAGCAATAAGGTAATGGGGCGTAACCGAGGCGGCTTTGCCTCGCGGTGAAAGTTAGCGCCGTGACGTTAATTGAGGAGCGCCTTATAGCGCTAAGGAATTAGGAGTTATCCAGCGAAGCCGTGCGCCGCGGCGCCTGCCGCGTCGCAGGCGCCGCCGCTCGAGCCGGATAGCGATCGCTCCGATCAGTCTAAACACTCTAAACGATTGAGAATCATGACTTGTCCGTCGGTACAGGCCATTTGTTTGATCGCTGCTATGTGATTGGCATCTGAAGATCCAACCGTTTGATTTTTATCTTTTCTAGATTTTCAGAGATTTGCAAAAAGACGTGCCTAGGTTTGAAATTTTTGTTCCTCGAATTTCCGCGCACTATATGTATGGATCGGAAACGGCTCCAACATGGAGAAGTTCCCGCAGTTCAGGTTTGGTGGGTGAGGAAAATAATTATGTCACGATTTGAGCACGAGGGAATAACCACCTTTATTGGCTCAGAGGGGAAAAGCCTGGAAGCATAAAAACCCTTTACGATGAATTACAATGAAGAATGTTCGATCGGATAAATTATGAAGCGATAAATTCGTATATAATGGCTACCTGCGTTACGATTAACGCAAGCGTCTCGCTCTTGATGGGGAGACGCTGGTAGATTCGCGTTACGTCTAACGCATGTATTTCTCGTAGGGAGATACTTCGATTGCCGGGACCCCGCTTACGAATAATCGTTCGAATAATATAGGGCGTATAAGTGCGGTCTCAACAGCCGTTGTTGCGAGCTGCTTTACACTTACGCGATTCGGTATCGCACTGATTGTAATATAAAATACGCGCTGGCTCGACTACTTCACTCTTCGAAGCGTTACACAGAAGTGAGGTTAACAAAAGATTGAATAGGCTCGTTTTGCCTTATTCCCCCGCTCCGTCCGTTACCCCCGCTCTGAACTCTTTTTTGTGGAAAGGGTCGACATAGCTACAGAAACGTTATACCTGAAGAATCGGGGTCTCTCCCGAATTCCTTAAGTATTTCTTTGTTCGACGAAACACTATATGAAAAAGATGATTTTGTAGTGGAGAAAAGAAAAAAAAGGAAGTCGGAGTATATAGTTATATGAATCTTTACTGTCTTGTATGTCGCGCTGACTCCGACCGACTGACTCATTGCCAAAACTCTCCGTGTATCGTTTCGTCAGTTTAAAGTAAATCAACAAGGGGGGGGGGGGGTAAAGGCAAATACCTTTGAAATCGTAAACATCGTTAGGCTTTCAACGAGTCTCGGATACGGTCTTAATTCCTACAATTTAATGTTTATTTTATTAAAATAAATGCGGCGAACTAAATTTTTATTTAATTAACAAGAAAAATAAGACATATTTCAGAAATGTTTATTCTTCGCGGACAAATTGTTTTATAACTAATATTGAAGAAAACAGATAACATTTGCTTCTGAATATTTTTATTTTTTTTTGGTTTATACTATATTTTTTACAAGATTTTGAACAAAAGTGTTCACTAATGAACAGAAACAATTGTTTAATAATAATTAATGAGATAATAAACCTATTATTAGGCTAAAAGATGAATGAATAAATTATTTGTGTACTGAGAATAAATCTGAAAATATTAATTTATTATCGATGTATTAGGTTTACTTTTTGATAAGAAATAAAAATTTCTAATTTTGAACTGTATCTAATTATTTTCTAAAGTGAAATCGAAAAAATAATTGTAATATGTGTGTAAATCAGAAGATTTAATCACATCGGCAATTAGATTTTAATAAACTTTATATTTTTATGTAATATGACATTCAAGAGAAATATAATAGAAAAGACATCTAAATAATCTGTCAACTGAACCTCCCCGCGATGTTGACCTTCGGAGGAGGAGAAATCTTCGAGAATTGTGGGAAAATTGTGAATAGAGATTAGTGAAAAGAGAAGCTTCATGGTACATTTGTATCATGATTTCTTTTAAAAACACAAAGCTGACATCTTGGTCCGACCATAAATTCCCCATTTCACGGTAGCGAGAAGGATCTGTCGCTTCTGAATTCCGCGTACGATACCGGAACGACCAGAATTTCGTCTTAACGAAAGTCGATTATCCGCTGCGTTCTGGGTCAGGAAAGCAGCATCGAGTGCAGCTGGTGCTCGTTAGAATAATGAAGTGACAATTACATCACCGCGACGTTGTATATATGTAAAAACGGTACTTTCGTACGAGACCTTAATGCCGTCGTCGCGGTAATTCGGCGATGTGATCTTTACAGTCGCAAACATTCTCAAACGGGACTCGTGTGCGAACACATGTGGGTCAGGACACGCGTGCGTCAAATTACGTGCGGCTACGCGCCTCTTTTTTTTTTACGTCTAACCAGCCGAGGGAAATTACGACGGTACCTAACGATATCTCTTAGATATCGGTACTTTCTAACGATCCGCGAGGCATCGTGTGTCGATCTGACTAGTTGCTCGAAAAAGAAACCAGGGATTTCTTTTATCCTAAACGATCACCCTCTTCAGCACATCCGGACGCACACGCACGCAAAGAATATAAACGAATAAGTGACACATATTGAGCACGTATCTCTAGACATTAAAAAAAGGTTATATAAACATGGGCCTAGCATCACGTTTAGTTCTTGAGGGAGAAGGAATTTGTGACGCAGTGAAATATCTTGGAACCGGAGCAGTTGACAGAAAAATGTTTCAGAAATTGGATGGTCTATGTTGAAGGGATAAATAATAGTAAAATTTATTTTTGGAAAAATCGATTTTTTAAGGCTTTATATTTTATTTTTTTAAATATAATTATATAATTTGTGTAGTTATTTTGCATATAAAAGTATTAAAGTATAGTTATCAAAAGATAGTTTACTCTGGCATATTTCAACATAAAATGAATTGTTTTGTTTTCAAGATTATAATGAAATTCTTTTTATCTTAGAAACTGCCTGTTTCTATATATATATATATATATATATTTTTTTTTTTAATGTTTGGTTGTTAGGAATACGTCCCTAAAATATTCGATACTTGTTCGTTTATACTTACCTTGTATCTGAGAATAGAATGACTGATTTCTATAGCACACGCGTTATTTCATCGGGGATGTAGGACGCGCTTTTCAGCGATTTTTACTCGAATGGAATTGCGAAGCGTGTCGTAATCGAGCGCCTCACTTTGAATGTAGATTGTAGATTGCTGAATGCGGCTAGACTGATCAGTGAAAAGGTCGTCGCGCGCAACGGATTCATTAATAATCGCATTGGAATATATCGGCGCGGGCCGTTACTCCATGCAGGACTCGACGTACGTACGTATCGTCAGATGAGAGAGTGAATACACGCGGTACACCCTCGTTACGCGGTGCACCCGTAAGAGACTTTCACATTCTGCCAACGGCGCGCACGATGCCCATAAATCCTTATTAGCGATTAGGCCATCCGAAATGTAATAACGATCCACCGTGTGCGCCACCGTGGATTGTATCATTAGCCGATGATGGATGATTGCGTTGCGCAATTAACAATTACCGGCGCATTAGTCGAACGCCCCGGCGAGTGATCGTGAGCCCCGAGCGCAGGCACATGACGCCGACCGACGTCCGCCGCGTGCACGTGCCATCGAGGAAGAAGCCAAGTGACATTTCACGAGCTGTGAATGCAGCTGCGGAGTCACCTGCAGATAACGTGATATCCGCAGCCATTCAAATTCGAGCGGCGATGTTATAATGCGATATGATTACGTACGGCGGGGTTTGTTAGCGGGATTGGAAAGTCGAGGACCCAACCGGGGGACTCCGATCTCGAGAACTTTTTCTTAAATCTACCTTGCGTATCAATCAGCTTATTTCTATCCAATTACACGTCGTGGCGCATAAACTCGAGGCGAGCGTAGCCTAGCTTTTCCCTGCAAGTCGATTTGGCGATCATCGATCACTTCCGCCTGATCGAACCCGTCACTTGGTTCCGAAAGTCGGGCCCTCGGGCCCGAGCGAGAAGTCCGTAATTCAATGGGGGCCCCCCCGATGAAAAACGTCCTCTTCCGCGCGCGCGCGCGCGCACCGTGGAGCGAACCCCGTGGAGTGCTGCTCCGTTCCGTACTTTCGCCGTTAAATAATTCTTGTCTCGCGAGCGTCGTAATTCCCATTTTTATTACGAAATATCTCGTTCTCGCGTCGCCGCGAATTGCGAATTTTAGATTTTAAGGATTAGAGGCCGCTGGGAAATGGCGGGGAGGAAATGGCGCGTGAAACTCTTCTGTCGGCATTTTCGAGAGCGCATGGCACTAAACATCGGCCGCGCGAGCGCCCGCGGAAATACAAATTTAATGAACCGTAAAACCCGCGCGGCGCCGGGCACTTGCTCGCACTTCGAAATTACGTTTCTGGTTTCGCGCGCCGTAAAATTCACGGTGCGCCTCTCGTTTCTCTAATTGATCGGGACCATAAATCTCCCCTCGTCCCAGTTCGCGAGAGCGGGCGCGATTTTAATAAGATGCGAATTAAATAAAAAGCGGGACGCCGCGCGCGGCCCGCAATAAAGCGCCCGATCTGCGGCGCGTCCGCCTTATCTCGATTTATTTTACGGATATGTATATGTCGGAATTTAATGCGACTTGTAATCGCGCGTAACTGAGATACATCATATTAAGCGGTAACAAGGTAAGAGGAGGCTGTCGTGAGATTTTCCCCCGTCCCCGTGGAGGCCGATTAATAATTAATTGGCGCGCTTAAAATTTTACGGTAGCACACGTCGCGCGAACAGGTTTTTTATCTTGAGAAAAGAAGAAAAAAAACTTTCGGAGCGCGAGTATGCCTCTCGTGCCATCTTCAAATCGTAATGGACAGAGCTAATCCGCTGAAGAATACGACTTTGTTATTATCTGCTTTCCGTGATGTATTGGGATGTAAGTCGGGCTGGATATACGTCTGGGCTCCACTTTAACGTGCATTCTATCGTTTAGTGAAAGCAGAACATCCTACAGGTACCTACGCCATTAGTGGTTTAGCATGCGGAACGCGATAAATCGTTACTTTATTTCGACCTTATTAATCTGATGGGTTCCGATAAATCTCAGACGTCTCTGTGCTTCCTGGCACGAGCCCCGGCAAACGCTCTCAAATTGTCAAAATTTAATTGAAGTTGCTACGCTGCTCCCGATTTCACTCGAGTATCGCTGCACTCCTCGTACACCTGGCCGTACCCACCGTTCGACACTGGCAATCAACAAATCTCCGCGCGCGACGCAAAAAGTTTTACAACAATCTCGCCTACGGCGCAACACGATTTTTCCCCCCCTCGCCGTTCGCAGACCATCGATATTTTATGATCGCTTTATACGCCCGTCGAGACTCAAAGAAGGCTGTTTTACTCGCCTGTGTACTGTTCAGAGAGCTGCGCACAAGGTGCATTACGTAAATCGCAAACTAGAATCTTAATCGCGATTAGCCGCGATTTAAGGATCATTACCGTTGGATTTGCGAGTGAACTAGTCGATGACGTTTCAATTTCTCCGACCTGACGCGGACTCTATCGACGGAGACCCATCAAATCTCACGGCAAATTTTTTGCACTTGTTGTTGAATAATCAGCAATTGAATGGGATTATTCGTGATACTGGTAAATCAGGTAGACGAAGTTTTGTATAAACAATAAAGAACTTTCTCCGCTAATCCAACGATCACGTCACTGTAATTCATAATCGGACTCTCGGATTTTCTATTGAATTAAACTGACGTTAAAAAAATAATTAA
Source organism: Monomorium pharaonis (assembly GCF_013373865.1). Lineage (NCBI taxonomy): Eukaryota > Metazoa > Arthropoda > Insecta > Hymenoptera > Formicidae > Monomorium > Monomorium pharaonis. Next base: position 14,710 of record NW_023415696.1, on the reverse strand, counting down.
TAAATAAGGAGCAACGAAAATGCGTATACAAGTAGGCTAGTGAAATCTTAGATTCGCGTAATAATAGCGGTGAGCGAATCATTTTTTGCTTGTAAGATTTACTTACAAAAGAAGAATAACAGAGTACAAAATAAAGAAAAAATTAATTTGAATAAAAAGTTTTTTGAAATGTAAACAAACTTGGCACTACTGGACCGAATAAGAAAAAAAATGCAAACAATTTATGAGTAATAATAAATTTAGTTTTTAATAGATTTTAATATTTAATTATATTTCCTAAGTTATATCATATCACGTACGAAGTTTTCTGAATCGTACTGTCAAAGTTATATGTAATTAATGTGCTTTTATTTCCATTTTATGATAATTATTTATTTATGATTATTCATTTCATGATTATATAATTATTCATGTAGCAATAAAATAATAAATCAAATATACATAATCTAAATAAGATAAGTTAAATAAGCGTGATAGCGATTTAAGAACGAGTTTTCAAATCGTATTATTGATCTTTAATTATTTATTGTGACAAATTTATAGATCACTATGTAACTTAATATGGGTTGAATATAAATACATGAATTCCAATAGTAAATTCTGAAAATGATACATTTAATAGCAATGATATCGTGATTTCTTGAATAAGCTATAACTGATGAACAAACAGATGCGTTTGACGAATCAAATATTAACTTTTATATAACAATTTATAATTAGTACTATTAATTACTTATTATTTAGAGTATTTAAACTAATACATATTGTGTAAATTGTTGAATTTTTGTCTACATTATATATTTTTCTACATTTCTATTTATTTTTTATCTTCGTTTTATGAAATGGCTATTATGAAATATTAGCTTTTATGAAATACTAGGCATGATAAATAACTGGTTAAAATAATATTTGAAAAAAATATTTGAAATTATTATTCAAATCCAGTTGATTAAAAAATTTTAATAATTAGAGTATTTGTGTGTGGGATTCAAGGGATCATAGTTCAAGGGATTGGTGTAATGATTAAGAGGACACGATCACAACAGACAGGTTTCACCGTGATATTTCACGTTGTCTAATTGCTCGTGCGTAACTCATATACATTCTAATGTTTTTTTTTTTGTACCCCACGCACACCGATCGGGTCGCTTTTATGCTTACACGCGCACGTACGTACATACCTGTGCGCAATATGTTTAAAGTCACGAACGAATTTATGCGCGGCGATAATTTATCCTAGACACACGCGGCGCAACGTTTTAATAATGGCGCCATGACGAGAGGGGATTAATTGTAAGCCATAGCTGGAGAAACCTGCGTAATAAATAAGAGAGCGAATAAATAAATCCGTCCCGTAACACGTGCGAAGAGACAGACGCTGCCGTTGCAAAATCGCTTGACAAAACAGTTTTCCCGAAGCTCTGGCCCGTATTGACAATTATTTGCAATCAAGAACCGTCAATCGTGAATCAATAAATGATCAACACACGGAAGGAAGAAGGGGGGGGGGAGGACGCATTGAGCCGAGGAAAAGGTTCGCTGGATTGCGCAGAGAGATGTCGACATTACCGGACAGAAAACGGTGCGCCCCGTCGAACTGTTACAATTACCAGCGATTGGTCGGCGATCAATGTATCGTAACGGTTGCTGGTTATTAATCATATATAATGAAGTCTGAACCTGATAGTATGAAACCAATTAAAAATTGTTTCGCAATATCTGGTGCAGTCAGAGAAAACAAGATAGTCTTGGGAATTATAATGTGACAACTTTCTGAAATTTAAGTATTCATGGCTAATTTTATAAAGCCAGAAAGAACGAAAGTACTGACGGCTATCAAAATATAATCACGGTAATAAATGTGACGTAATGTAGCCGCAGCCAACTGTATAGAAATCGTTAGACGAAGTATGTCGATAGTTAGATGTTACACGAAAAGAACGGTTTCACTAAAGTACCTGAAAATTTAGATACAGATCTGAAAATAATTTTGTTGGATCGTCAAAATTATGAACATTCAGGACAACGAGTAATGCTGCAGAAAGTTTTAATATTCTAGCAATTATTTTGAGCGTCCTACATATAATTATTTTTATTTTAAATTTTAAGTGGCAGAATTATTTTTTCACACGCATATATACACATAATATTACTTTATTAATTGTATAAATTAAACAGTGACAAACAGGATAACTATAATACATAATTATGTAAACTTTATAAAATATGATAATTATATTCCTTCGGTTTTAACAAATATTTTTTAAATAAATTGTTATGCCATAATAATAAAGTGCTATAACATACTTTTTGTATTAATAATTTTTTAATTGGTAGTTTTTTTATTAATATAACTTAATAATTTTATATTATTATTTTTTACAGTCTATTTGTTTATAATTAGTTCTCATGAATGAACATTGCAATTGTTTTAAACTTATTTTTCTTGCAGCAAAAAGAAACATAATTGAGGTGCTATTTATTTCTCCTCAATTTGCTAGTTGCTGGTACTATTTTTTTCTAAGCGTATCAAAAGCAATTTCACAAAGATCGTTAAGCTTATCATGACTACATCGGTTTAACGTTTAGCGATAAACTCCGCATTATGAACGATGGCCACAGTGTAATCTCGATTTATCGGTGGAAAAGCGGCGTATCCGCGTTGTCTAACTATGGAACCGCAGACGAATCGCCGAGTCACGTAAAAACAAAAGAGCTGCTTAAAACATGCGATGAGTGACGGTATAGATTCGCAGTAGATTTGCGTGTGAAGGAAGGAAAGATAACGTAGAAAAAAAAGCGCGACGCAGCGAAGGGATACGGACGCGAGATAACTGGCGCCAGTGTTAATAATTTCACATTGCGGCCGGCCGTCTAATCGTTTATATCATTTAATCGTTCCAGCCCGCGAGCGACGGGCACAAATTACGTTCGTAAGCACACGCTGAGAAACATTATGCGAAAAATCGCGGGTACGAGACGCCGGTGCGCGTTAGATTATATGAAGAACCTCGAGGTTATTTAACGAAATATACGATATTTTTTGCGCTGAAATGTGTATATCAATGTAATGAACCGAGTTGGCTTTTTAAAGTCTCTGACTAGATAAGAAAAATATAGTTGTACCATCATTGATCGTTAAAGGATGTAAGTATAAGGGGAAACGTACCTGTATTATTTATTTAATTCGAGTAGATGGTTGATTCTAAATGTGAATGCAAAATTAGAACATTAATGATAGGTATTATTTTTTTCTTTGAACGTCTAATTAATTTCGTTTTGTTATGATTTCTTGATTTTCCATTTTTCGAGAAGTTTTATTTTACTTTATTAATAGTACATTTAATAAAAATTAGCCTCGGCTGATTGTACAGAATGCTTTCTATAACTTAATCATTTAGATTATTTAGAATATCTCTTGTTTTTAATGATGCAAAAAAATATTAAAGGAAAACGTTGTTCGTTTCAGAAGAGGCGTATATTATGATAAGCAGTATTTTTTTGTTTGTTATTATCTTACGAGATTTCGAGAGCATCATTTTTTAACATAGGATGGCATGTGTTTAAAAAATGTTAATGATATCAAAATGAGATTGAGGTACATGAAACATCCTGTATATCAATACAATTATTTTAATACGTTCTGATTTTTACGAGTCGAAACGCACGTTCAATTATCATTACACGTAACATTACGAACAATCTTTTATGTAGTCAAGAAGATAATGTCTCTTCGCGTTTTACGCGTGAATGCGTGGAGCATATTTGCACATATATACGTGTAAGCACACGCGCGTGTATGGGGAAATCCAGTTTGCCGCGAGTTTTTGCGAACGTACTAGTGTGCACGGGTTGCAGTGATTCCCGCGGACAACGTGACGCAATTATGCAACGAAACTAGTCAACCCTTACTCCCTCTCCTCTTTTCCTCTTTCCACCACGGCGGCTACCCTGCTCCTCTCGCCCTCGAGCGTCGTGGATTGTACCGCTGACCTTGGAGCCTTTGGAAGAGATCACACCCGCGGCCTTGCTGCTTCCAGCGCCGTGTTCCTTTGCTGCTCACGTTGCGGATCACGTTCGGCTTCGGAACGTGAGCCCGCCGGTTGCTTACATTGTTGCGAGTACAACTCAGTTCTGCAGCCTCAAGGAATGTTATCTTCGATGTTGCGAAGGGATTCTTTTTAACGAAACGGATCTCCGTGGAATTTTATTTATTACTGAGCTATCAAATACCTTTGGATCCAAGAGAATTTCTCGAACGCGAAGTTTTTCGAGGATATTTAGGAGTAGGCCTAAAAGTATTATTGATATAATACTTGGAACTTTGTTGTTGAAAAAGTGCAACCTCGCGTCAAAGTGGAATAGGGAGTAGACAATGTAAAAAAAAAGAGAAGAAAAGGAGGTGGACCGCCCGACCTCGCTTCCTGTAACACCTGCCGGTCAGTGTCGTAACTCGTCTGACATCCTCATTGCCGAAAACAGAAGCCGTTTGCCAGAATCGGTCGATTGCACCGGTATCTCATAACGGCCCGCGCCGCGAAAACGGCGTTTTAAATTACACGGTTATATCGACGCCTTATTAACGCCGGAACATGAGTTCAGCAGGACCATTCCTGGAACTCCGCTTCCGTGTTTCTGGGGAAACGGCACATAAGGTTTGAAAGGAGGACGTTTTAGGAAAGCATCTCGCTTCCAATCAATCTCTGGTACTTAAAACTCCGTGAAATTCCGCCCGACTGACCCAAATCATTTTTAATCAATGGTAATGAAGATTTTATTAATCTTAAAATATAGAAGTGTTTATATCATATTAAAATATGATTGCTTTGAAAATAATGTTTATTGGACCTATTGGTTATATTTCAAATATGTTTTTTTTAATTATTATCTATAACTTTTTTAACTTATTTAAATAGTTTGCAACTTGTGATAGAACTCTATAATTTTATATGTCGTATATATTTTAGACATGTATATGTAATAAATGTCTTATTTTATATGCCCTTTTCAATTTTTTTCCAGGTATTTAATGGCAAGTAAAGTTACAAATAAAATTATTCTAAAAGATTCTATATTAAATTCTGACGCGAATTTTAAATTGTCTAAAATGAACTTATTAATATTAATTAGAAATGGACACTTATTCTTCATGTTACCATAATTATAAGCATTGTCATAAAAGAGGAGGGAAAGGAAGAAATCTATCGATACTCGAAAATAATAATTTTCTCCAGTTTCGATTTTTTTTTTTTTTTTAAGTGCGGGTGTATATATGATACACGGTTGAGTTTTCCGTTCTTGCGCATTATCGACTACGGTCGCATATGAAAGGAGGCGGGGTACTTAGGATACTCTCTGCGGTCTGCTATATCTATTTATAGCGTGCGCCGTACACTAATGCACACGCGTGCAACCACGCTGGGCGCCGTGCATAACGGGCTTTTATACGTTGCACTGAATATTCTCCTCTCGTGGACTCCAGGCAGAACCTGTGCGTTTCTTTCTTCCTTTCTCCCTGCGTCACTCTCTTTCTCTTTCTTTCCTTTTTCTTGTTATTCACCCTCTCTGCCCCCCCCCCCCTCGCTTCCCTCACGCTCGAGCACGCGCACGAAACGCACGTGTATCGCGCACACACGCGACACGCGTGTCCCTTTACTTCCTCTGTCATATTAGACACGTCTTAGGACGACGCAAGTTATGCGACTTCCCGAAGGTGCGCCAGAAACTTTGAGAAAAGTTGCAAAGAAGAATGGCGATTAACGTATAGTAACTTTGGAATAAAAAGACATCGACGTCAACAGGCACTTGTATTTTTTTCTATTGTATATTTTATTCTGGAATAATTATTTCTTTATTATTGCTTATACAATATTAAAATATACACATACTTCTAAATCTATAATTTGTATTCATGAATATAATGTATATACATAATCAGGCGTGAGATTTCACAGCGAGTGTCTGCCAAATTAACACTAAACGTGAATCACGCGATCGTATTATAGCCATAGTTTCGCAGAAATTTACCATAAACTCTATATTATTTTCAAAATTCGTGATTCATCGTGATTGCATTATGTAGTACCAGATAAGTCAATACAATGATAATTCTCACCCTTTAATTTTGTGAAAAAAATCACCCGGTTGATAAGTCACCAAAGACAATAACGGATACTAACTCCATCGCGAATTTGTCTATTTAAACTATTCACGAATCTCATATGAATAGCAAATTATTAACTACGAGTTACTCATGATCTGGCTATTGTTTTTTTTTGTCATCACCCAAAAGCTTTAGATCCGTATTCAGAACGCGTTTATAAAATGTTAGCCCACTCGCTATGTTTTACGCTAAGGCGTAGTCTACAATGAAGACTTAAGCTTTAAGAAATTGACTAATCACAATTGAGTATTTTTATAAAAATCGACTGCGATTGATCAATTTCTTATGGCTCAAAGCTTAAATCTTTATTGTAGAATACGCCTAATGAATGCTAAAGATAAAATGACAAAAAACGCGCTAACGTCTTTATAAGCGCATTCTGAATGTTGGCCATAAAGTATTTTATCCGGATAAAATATTACACAGAACAGATTTTCTATAATAATTGTTATTATACAATACAAAAATAATTGAAGAAAGACAATATATAACTTATATTTGTTTCTCCTAATTTTTGCAGCGATTGGATTCGTGTGAAAAGTTTATTGTATGTATGATAAAATTGTAATGCTATAAAAATTGCGACAAGATGCTGCTTATTTTGCTAAAAGCAGAACGCAATTAATCCATTATTATTAAGACTATGATTTAAATAGATGTTGTAATTTTATGGTGTTACAATGACATCACATTATGTAAATAAATTAATGTTTGCATGTTATATTCAGTATAACATGTGTATGGGGATATATTGTACAACTTTATTTAAATACATCAGTTATATTATATTAACTAAATTATTAATAATAAATAGTTAACTTATTGTCTATTTTTTACTTCAGATAAAATATTAAAATTAAAAATAAACTTACGATCATAAGATAATCTATCAGAAACTAACAGAAGAGAGCTTACAGTACCCTCTATCCCTATATTCTCAAACTACTTTTCTGTTTCACTTTCTTCCATTTGTACCATATGTAAGCACATACCTCGATTGGGATTGAAATTAAATAATTGAAGAAAATTAACGATTATCATTATTGATATAATTTTTTTAATAAGCATCTTGGATATTAGGTTAAAAAATTTAGTTGTATCATTTTATAAAACGTTAATACTTTATGAATATTTCAAGTCTATAATTTCAAATTTTAAAGAATAATTTAAGTTCTATAACAAACAGATCTTGTTCTTTAATTTTTGGTATCGCTGTAGAATTAGAAATATGTTACTCGTTGGTAACCTTTATAGGCATGACTACGTAGTTCAGTGCATACAGAGGTTCTAGTAAACAGATTTTATTTAAAAACATAGATATATTTGTTCTAAGATTTCTTAAAGTAATTGGCTTATAATAAGCTATATGCAAATAAGCAAATGTTATAACACAACAATGTCGTATATTATAAAAATGGAATTTTTCTCTCGTAACTAATCGATTTATTAACAATGTGCAGTTTTTAAATAAAAACTGAATATTATATTTATTTGTAATATATAAATATGTACATACAAATATCAAGGTAATAATAAATCTTAAAATTAAATTATATAAATATAATTAATATTATATTATTTTAAAAAACTCGACATTTTTTAATAACTTTTATAAAATTGTCGGTTTTTAATAGAATCTTGGTAATGTAGCTGAAGCTAGCAGCCAAACGCCGATCTGCCAGGGCCGAATGTTATATAGGCGTTTCAAGGAGACACCATTCAATCAAATATTAAAAATTCCCTGCTTATGAGATTTTTAACGAACATTGAAAAATTTGCATAGGGTTTAGTCATTATAATACATAATCGATTATTTGCGACAAGACTTTAATTTACCAATTGTTATAATTTTTTAAAATTAAGTTTTATCGTTTTCCACGCCTCACGCCTAAATGCAAAATACCATTTCCTCCAAATTTGGATAGAAATACCTTTCCTTAACGCACAATCGACTGATCGATCATTCGCGAGAGGACGTGCATTTTCCTAATTGTTATAAATATTTTTAAAATTAATTTTTATCGTTTTTTGCGCTTCACGCCTAAACGCAGAATACGATTTCCACCAAACTTGGCTGGAAATATCTTTTCGTAACGTACAATCGACTGATCGATCATTCACGAGAGGACGTGCGATTTCCTAATTGTTATAAATATTTATTTAATTAACTTTTATCTTTTCATGCGCCTCACGCCTACACGCAAAATACGATTTTCTCCAAATTGGCTGGAAATATCTTTTCGTAACGTACAATCGACTGATCGATCATTCGCGAGAGGACGTGCATTTTCCTAATTGTTATAAATATTTATTTAATTAACTTTTATCTTTTCATACGCCTCACGCCTACACGCAAAATACGATTTCCTCCAAACTTGGCTGGAAATATCTTTTCGTAACGTACAATCGACTGATCTATCATTCGCGAGAGGACGTGCATTTTCCTAATTGTTATATATATTTTTTTAATTAATTTTTATCGTTTGGAGCCTTGAAACTACTACGTCCTCGTCGTCGGCTTTGGATGCAGCAAAAAGCGGTAATGTACTTTACAAAAAAAATTGCTGCATTATTTTGGTGATCAACTCTGTTTTGCAAAAGTGCATTTTCATAAAAATTTCTTTTATACGGTTTATTAAGTCGTTAGACTTTAAAAAGTGTTTTCGTAGAAATTTGAAGACAGCGTTCTTTGTTTTTATCTGACGAACGTAATCAACCATTTAAAAAAACCACTAAACAATTAATATTGATCGCGAATGACTGATCAGTTTTGTGCGTTAAGGCAAGGTATTTCCAGCCAAATTTGGTGGAAATCGTATTAAAAATTAGTTTAAAAAAATTTATCACAATTAGTAAGTTACAATTCTTATCGTAAATGATCGACTATGTATTATAATGACTAAACCCTATGCAAATTTTTCAAAATTTATTAAAAATCTCAGAACCAGGGAATTTTTAACATTGATTGAATGGTGTTCCCTGGATACGCTTATATGACGTCCGGCCCTATGTCGCTCGGCATTTGTCTGCTAGCTTTGACTGCTAGCTTTATCTACATATCTTGGTATGTACAAATATTTGTACAAAATATTTATACATGCTAATATTTTACTTTATAAAATTTTCAAACTAACTTTTAAGAATTCAGCAGTACTTCAGTAGTACTCTTTCATGTAGTTCGAATAATATGAAGAATTATTTTGCATATATAAACTACAGAAGTTTAATATTGAGCAAGCTTTGAGGAGTTGATAGCCTTATATTGGCTTATGTGCAAAAAATCTAATTTCCAACTTCATTATTCTTAGCATGAAATCATCTTTTTTACTCTTTTACTTAATCGTTAATATATATTTTATATATTTGTGTAAAAGAATTTTATAGGAAAGAACATTCGATATATTTATTAAATTCAAAAAATACTTTTAATCATTGATATGAAATATATAATGAATGTTATTAATTATAAATGTGAAATAAAATAGGAAATATAGTTTCAAATGTACTATGTAAGTAGATTTATTTATTCTTACACACAATTGTACAATAACTTACAACAATGTTTTAACTCAGTACATATATACAAGTTCATGTCTAGACATGAATAGCGACTAAAGTATTAGGAATACTTTTCTTCGACTTGTAAGTGTGACGTCACGTTTAATTATATTTTTCCATTCTTAGTTATTAGAATTGTCTATTTATCGTATGTACGCACACGTGAGTATTTAACAGAACGATCGAACAGTCTTATGCCGTGGCGAGCAAAAGGATCAAATCGTTCTCGAGCAAACTCATTATTGCAAATGCAATATTGCTTTTGATCAGTCATATAAATGATAATCCTCTTTGGCTAGAGGGATAAAATAATTATCAGCCTGATAATTTAGTTTAAAATGTTTCTCCGTGTAATTCATTATGTGTAAATGTATTGAATCAAATGATAATGATATTGTGGAAATATGTGGCAACTTATCTATACGAAAATCAGATCAACGACATAACGTTAGTGATCATCACGCGAATTTTACAGTTTTTCTCCGCTGAGATTGAGCACGTTGTAATATGAGTGATCCGGAAACCTGTCGAGCTCAATGTATCTGTCTCGTCAAGCAGTAACCTTCGGTCAAGTTAACGAGCTCGCCGAAGGACGGTCTGCACGCCGGATCCTTGTCCCAGCAGTAGTACATAATATTATAGAGTTCCCTTTTACAGTGTTCAGGTTGTCTAATCTGTAGCCCTCTTTGATCTTTCTCATTACCTGCAAATATGTTTTGATGTAATGTATTTAAAGAAATTTTTCGCATTATTTTTTTTAATTCTACTGATTTAATTTGCTGTATTATTAATTTCATTAGCTTAATTAGATATTTTTGTTTCAAATTTTTTCAAATTTAATTAATTTTGTCTTACTTTGTACAACCTAATTTAAAATTACAACCAAATCAAAACATTAAGTTAAGTCAGTTAAATTAATTTAAGTAGATTAACTGATATTATATATATTCTTACCTCTGCAGCAGCTAAGACCAGGATACGGTGTCGATCCCAATGTCACGATCTCCCAGATCAGGACGCCAAAGCTCCAGATATCCGATTTAACGGAAATATTGTTATCGTATAAACTTTCAGGTGCCATCCACCTGATTGGCAGTCTACCTTCAGATTTTCTCTCGTAAATCTGATTAGCCGCTACGTCTCTGGCAAAGCCAAAGTCCGCCACTTTGCACGCGCGATTCTCGTCGATTAGAATGTTCCTGGCAGCTAAGTCCCTGTGAATGATACCCTTTGACGCCAGATATTCCATACCTTGGCGATCTGTAAACAATAAGTTCGAATTCATTAAGTTAATTAACTATAAATTCTAGTCTGAAGTTCACGATCTGATCACTTACCTGGTACACAAATCCAGTAAGATCCCCTGGAGGTTAATCCTGCCCCTCCGTGATTTCTTTCCTCTCTGGAGGCCCTGAGAAAACTCTGCAGCTTGCCGCCGCTCACGTACTCCAGAATGACGAACATGGGTTCCCGTTCGGTGCAACATCCTAGAAGCCGCAACCACGTTGGGATGGGGATCTAGATTCTTCATGCGCGTAGCTCTTGAGCAAGATCCAAGCGTTCTCGCTCGTGGCATTCTCTTTCAGAGTCTTCACCGCCACGATCGTGGGGCCGGATTTGCCATCGATATCTAGAGCCTCGCATTTCCACACCTGGCCCGAAACAACCCTCGCCGAGGATATTAAAGACCTAGCAAGAATTAATTAATTAATTAAAAAGTATTACTTATTTGATTAATCGGGTAATTATTTAGAAACTATAAATATAATTTATTTATTTAATAAATTTATGAACTTATGACATATTAATTAGCTAGTTAACTTAACCATTTGACAATTTTAATATTCAGAAATTTATTTTGAAAGATTTTGTGTTTGATTAATGATTTAGTGTAATGGTCATACCTTTAATCTATGCCTGGGAAATTCCCATTATCCTCCTGTTATTCTAATGCCTGTTTGAAATTCTTTCTCCCACGGTTGATAACGATTGTTATGGGCCTTTGGACCTCGCCACCTCTTCAGGACGAGAGAAGGATCATCGGATAAATTAAAACACTGACTGATGCCTGTTCCTTCTGAAAATCATTCTGTTCTAAATAGCTCGCTCTACTTGGATTAAAACAATTTGTTTAAAGATTAAAATATCTATTTTCTAAAGGTTTCAGATATAAAAAAGTTATATCTTTTTGAAATAAATTTTAATTCGAGTACCGTGCCCGTCTTGGATTTGCGGCTGCCACAGAATCTGTTTCTCAGGGACCAAGCGCCCATGCCAAGGCCCACAACGATGGGCGCATCCAGCCGCCACCGGGACCAACGTCATCGCCATGTCTTGCGAGGGTGGCGCGGCGGAGGTTGTGACCTTCGAACTCAACGCCGTACCCTCCACTTTGTTTATCCGGACGCTCTCTTCCGTGGCAGTATTGGTACTAATGGTACCGACACTGCTGTCATTTTCCTTAGGTTTTAGTTTCTCTAGTTCAAGTTTTGTGGTTTCGGGATGATATTGTTTCGGCGGCAAAGGTGGCAAAGGTGAGGGGAAGCTCGCCAGATTTGGTATCCCGATATTAGGTATCCCCAAGGGCGGTCGTATCCGGCCACCGGAACCATGTTGGTTTTGAATATGGTATTCTGTTAAAAGGACCAGGAAGAATTTGTTTAAATTAGAATAATCATAGTTAATCAAATTTGTTCCAAGTAAAACTTCATTTTAACTCAATAGTAGTATAATTAAACATTTTTTTAGACTTGATATTTTCAATAACGTTTATTTCTTAGGATTATACCAATTTTATTTATAAATATTAAATATTTCATTAATTGAACGATCCGTTGAATTAGCAATCTGACCAATACCCTTACGTTTTTATGTAAGAAACAATTTTTTTATAACAAGTACTTCTTACACTCTGTAATTTTTATCCGAGCCATGTCTGTTATCATTACGAAGTGGAGCATGAATAATAGAACGGATCACCGACTGAGTCCCCTTAAGGTCACAGTGCTTTTTCTTTGCTTTGCTATATTAAATTGAGCAAAAATATCAATTTTTGCTCAGTTAATACAATGTTTATTGAAATATTGAATTACATGATTTTTTTTCTAAATATTATAAGAGATCTCAAATTAGATTAAATTATAGTTAAAGAAGTTTAATTCTTATAATGAATTTTTATTCTTCGCGGAAATAATTTTTTAATTTTATATGCGGGAAGAGATTTTTACCCAAATTAATAAATACAAATGATAAAATTGAATAAACATTTGAATATACGACGCCAAAGAGTTTAAAAATGTCAAAAAAAATACAGCATATATCAAGACACCAAACTTGCATTAACAAATCTCCACATTACATTTCAGAATTATTATTTGACCGAAATCCATAAATAATTTAAAATGACATGTCTAACAGTAACTTTTTCTAGAGTACAAAGTATCAGCATATTTAGAAATTAATATTTCATTTTTATGTACATATTAGAACAATATCTGCTTATCTATCAAAATAAATCCAAAACCTTTTAGAAATTCAACTTTCAACGTTAATGCAAATTAATCGATAAGAAGTATTTCTCTATGTATTCCACTATTTTTTGGAATACAGTATTCAGTTCTGGTCGTCATGTTTTTTTTTTTTAATATACATGATGGATTGCATCGACCTATAAAAAGCCAGTGTATGTGTGTTGTGAATACGTGACCACGCACCTCGTCTTTCCCCGATTCGGTGCCGATGCGTTCTCAATGTTGACATAAACCTCAGTCTTCGCGGTGAGCTGACCGTCAGAAACGGTCACATAGAGTAACAGGTTCTGGCCTGCCTGAAAAGAAGAATGAGCAAGAAGCGTAATTCAAGCGTCTCGACATCCGAGCATCCGCGAATGCCATATACGTAGACTGCTTTTGTCCAACATCGAAGATAGATCACGTTTTTTTTATTCAACAAACCTTTTTTTTTACAGTATATATTAAAATATACAAAAAATATATAAATATGTATGATTAAGAATTTTTGTATTACATATGTATATTTAAAACATATATCTTTATAATAAATAAATAAATGCAATTAGCTTTGATAATAATTAATATAAAAGATGTATATCTAATTTATTAATAAATTTATTAATAAATTATTTAATAATCATTAAGGATTAAATATACTTTAAATTATATGACCTAGTTATGGACGTTACTCTCGCGTTTTATATTTCAGAAAAATTATTTTTATTTTGAGTGATTTGAAACGTTGAAATTTTTTTCTAAATGATTTTAGTAATTGATAGTTGTATCGATAGATTGATGGAAAGCACTTACTCTTCCCTTGAGAGTTTCGTTAAGAAAAAACTATGCCGGTCCTGTTATCGATAAAGAAGGGTAATGGCGGAGAAGCTTGTTCCCGTTGTAATGATCGTGTGGCTCCAGACCGTAAGTCAACTTGTCCTGCTCGTTGTCCTCGGCGCGGACCCTGGTTATGACGTTTCCCACCGGGTTCGGTCTCCGGAAGCCTCCAGTCCGATCCAGCCAATTATGGGCGGGTGTATTATCGCTCAATTGGCTCCCTATAGGTAAAATAATTTGCTACTGATTTGTAAAACTTCAACATTTTTGGCGCTTCGGTATTTTAAAACTTTACAAGTTCGAAACTTTAGAAATTGAAAATGAAACTTTAAAAATCTGAAATTTTTTGGGACATTCAGAAAATCAAGGGAAATTAAGATTTTTGCGCTCTTTATTGAGCTTAATACACTTTTATCTTTATTTTTTTTCCTTGTCCCCGCTTAGGTTTTATGTATCCTTTATTTTATGTATATATCATCTTCTTCGATTTGTTATATGTTATACATATTAAGAAATGTTAATGTTATAGTCTTGAATTGTCAAAGTTTTTCGTTTTAACTTCTAATCGCCGTCAATCAAAGTTTCCGATTGAATTATTTCGGCTATAGAATTCAACCGAGAATTCCGCTGAGACAATTAATGA
>NW_023415695.1:0-20658 GCF_013373865.1 Monomorium pharaonis | reverse complement strand
TTTTAAACTTGTGTACACAATTTAAGAAGCTGAAATCAGCACGAAAATTAATTTTAATTGTCGTGCTGGATAGTTTTTAGATATCTGGCGACAATTCTCGACAGTTCTCGTATTCTGCATTGTTTTTTCTTAATGTTTAAACAGAGTTCTAACGTTTTAACTTGTGTACACAATTTTAAGAGGCTGAAATCAGCACGAAAATTAATTTAATTGTCGTGCTGGATAGTTTTTACATATCTGGCGACAATTCTCACAGTTCTCGTATTCTGCATTGTTTTTTCTTAATGTTTAAACAGAGTTCTAACGTTCTAACTTGTGTACACAATTTTAAGAAGCTGAAATCAGCACGAAAATTAATTTTAATTGTCGTGCTGGATAGTTTTTAGATATCTGGCGACAATTCTCGACAGTTCTCGTATTCTGCATTGTTTTTTCTTAATGTTTAAACAGAGTTCTAACGTTCTAACTTGTGTACACAATTTTAAGAGCTGAAATCAGCACGAAAATTAATTTTAATTGTCGTGCTGGATAGTTTTTAGATATCTGGCGACAATTCTCCACAGTTCTCGTATTCTGCATTGTTTTTTCTTAATGTTTAAACAGAGTTCTAACGTTCTAACTTGTGTACACAATTTTAAGAAGCTGAAATCAGCCCGAAAATTAATTTTCGTTGTCGTGCTGGATAGTTTTTAGATATCTGGCGACAATTCTCGACAGTTCTCGTATTCTGCATTGTTTTTTCTTAATGTTTAAACAGAGTTCTAACGTTCTTCTAACTGTGTACACAATTTAAGAAGCTGAAATCAGCAGAAAATTAATTTTAATTGTCGTGCTGGATAGTTTTTACATATCTGGCGACAATTCTCCACAGTTCTCGTATTCTGCATTGTTTTTTCTTAATGTTTAAACAGAGTTCTAACGTTCTAACTTGTGTACACAATTTTAAGAAGCTGAAATCAGCACGAAAATTAATTTTCGTTGTCGTGCTGGATAGTTTTTAGATATCTGGCGACAATTCTCACAGTTCTCGTATTCTGCATTGTTTTTCTTAATGTTTAAACAGAGTTCTAACGTTCTAACTTGTGTACACAATTTTAAGAAGCTGAAATCAGCACGAAAATTAATTTTAATTGTCGTGCTGGATAGTTTTTACATATCTGGCGACAATTCTCACAGTTCTCGTATTCTGCATTGTTTTTTCTTAATGTTTAAACAGAGTTCTAACGTTCTAACTTGTGTACACAATTTTAAGAAGCTGAAATCAGCACGAAAATAATTTTAATTGTCGTGCTGGATAGTTTTTAGATATCTGGCGACAATTCTCCACAGTTCTCGTATTCTGCATTGTTTTTTCTTATGTTTTAAACAGAGTTCTAACGTTCTAACTTGTGTACACAATTTTAAGAAGCTGAAATCAGCACGAAAATTAATTTTAATTGTCGTGCTGGATAGTTTTTAGATATCTGGCGACAATTCTCCACAGTTCTCGTATTCTGCATTGTTTTTTCTTAATGTTTAAACAGAGTTCTAACGTTCTAACTTGTGTACACAATTTTAAGAAGCTGAAATCAGCACGAAAATTAATTTTCGTTGTCGTGCTGGATAGTTTTTACATATCTGGCGACAATTCTCCACAGTTCTCGTATTCTGCATTGTTTTTTCTTAATGTTTAAACAGAGTTCTAACGTTTCTAACTTGTGTACACAATTTTAAGAAGCTGAAATCAGCACGAAAATTAATTTTAATTGTCGTGCTGGATAGTTTTTAGATATCTGGCGACAATTCTCCACAGTTCTCGTATTCTGCATTGTTTTTTCTTAATGTTTAAACAGAGTTCTAACGTTCTAACTTGTGTACACAATTTTAAGAAGCTGAAATCAGCACGAAAATTAATTTTCGTTGTCGTGCTGGATAGTTTTTAGATATCTGGCGACAATTCTCACAGTTCTCGTATTCTGCATTGTTTTTTCTTAATGTTTAAACAGAGTTCTAACGTTCTAACTTGTGTACACAATTTTAAGAGGCTGAAATCAGCACGAAAATTAATTTTAATTGTCGTGCTGGATAGTTTTTAGATATCTGGCGACAATTCTCCACAGTTCTCGTATTCTGCATTGTTTTTTCTTAATGTTTAAACAGAGTTCTAACGTTCTAACTTGTGTACACAATTTTAAGAAGCTGAAATCAGCACGAAAATTAATTTTAATTGTCGTGCTGGATAGTTTTTACATATCTGGCGACAATTCTCCACAGTTCTCGTATTCTGCATTGTTTTTCTTAATGTTTAAACAGAGTTCTAACGTTCTAACTTGTGTACACAATTTTAAGAAGCTGAAATCAGCACGAAAATTAATTTTCGTTGTCGTGCTGGATAGTTTTTACATATCTGGCGACAATTCTCCACAGTTCTCGTATTCTGCATTGTTTTTTCTTAATGTTTAAACAGAGTTCTAACGTTCTAACTTGTGTACACAATTTTAAGAAGCTGAAATCAGCACGAAAATTAATTTTAATTGTCGTGCTGGATAGTTTTTAGATATCTGGCGACAATTCTCCACAGTTCTCGTATTCTGCATTGTTTTTTCTTAATGTTTAAACAGAGTTCTAACGTTCTAACTTGTGTACACAATTTTAAGAAGCTGAAATCAGCACGAAAATTAATTTTAATTGTCGTGCTGGATAGTTTTTAGATATCTGGCGACAATTCTCCACAGTTCTCGTATTCTGCATTGTTTTTTCTTAATGTTTAAACAGAGTTCTAACGTTCTAACTTGTGTACACAATTTTAAGAAGCTGAAATCAGCACGAAAATTAATTTTAATTGTCGTGCTGGATAGTTTTTAGATATCTGGCGACAATTCTCCACAGTTCTCGTATTCTGCATTGTTTTTTCTTAATGTTTAAACAGAGTTCTAACGTTCTAACTTGTGTACACAATTTTAAGAAGCTGAAATCAGCACGAAAATTAATTTTAATTGTCGTGCTGGATAGTTTTTACATATCTGGCGACAATTCTCCACAGTTCTCGTATTCTGCATTGTTTTTTCTTAATGTTTAAACAGAGTTCTAACGTTCTAACTTGTGTACACAATTTTAAGAAGCTGAAATCAGCACGAAAATTAATTTTAATTGTCGTGCTGGATAGTTTTTAGATATCTGGCGACAATTCTCGACAGTTCTCGTATTCTGCATTGTTTTTTCTTAATGTTTAAACAGAGTTCTAACGTTCTAACTTGTGTACACAATTTTAAGAAGCTGAAATCAGCACGAAAATTAATTTTCGTTGTCGTGCTGGATAGTTTTTACATATCTGGCGACAATTCTCCACAGTTCTCGTATTCTGCATTGTTTTTTCTTAATGTTTAAACAGAGTTCTAACGTTCTAACTTGTGTACACAATTTTAAGAAGCTGAAATCAGCACGAAAATTAATTTTAATTGTCGTGCTGGATAGTTTTTAGATATCTGGCGACAATTCTCGACAGTTCTCGTATTCTGCATTGTTTTTTCTTAATGTTTAAACAGAGTTCTAACGTTCTAACTTGTGTACACAATTTTAAGAAGCTGAAATCAGCCCGAAAATTAATTTTAATTGTCGTGCTGGATAGTTTTTACATATCTGGCGACAATTCTCACAGTTCTCGTATTCTGCATTGTTTTTTCTTAATGTTTAAACAGAGTTCTAACGTTCTAACTTGTGTACACAATTTTAAGAAGCTGAAATCAGCACGAAAATTAATTTTCGTTGTCGTGCTGGATAGTTTTTACATATCTGGCGACAATTCTCCACAGTTCTCGTATTCTGCATTGTTTTTTCTTAATGTTTAAACAGAGTTCTAACGTTCTAACTTGTGTACACAATTTTAAGAAGCTGAAATCAGCACGAAAATTAATTTTCGTTGTCGTGCTGGATAGTTTTTAGATATCTGGCGACAATTCTCGACAGTTCTCGTATTCTGCATTGTTTTTTCTTAATGTTTAAACAGAGTTCTAACGTTCTAACTTGTGTACACAATTTTAAGAAGCTGAAATCAGCACGAAAATTAATTTTAATTGTCGTGCTGGATAGTTTTTAGATATCTGGCGACAATTCTCCACAGTTCTCGTATTCTGCATTGTTTTTTCTTAATGTTTAAACAGAGTTCTAACGTTCTAACTTGTGTACACAATTTTAAGAAGCTGAAATCAGCACGAAAATTAATTTTAATTGTCGTGCTGGATAGTTTTTAGATATCTGGCGACAATTCTCCACAGTTCTCGTATTCTGCATTGTTTTTTCTTAATGTTTAAACAGAGTTCTAACGTTCTAACTTGTGTACACAATTTTAAGAAGCTGAAATCAGCACGAAAATTAATTTTCGTTGTCGTGCTGGATAGTTTTTAGATATCTGGCGACAATTCTCCACAGTTCTCGTATTCTGCATTGTTTTTCTTAATGTTTAAACAGAGTTCTAACGTTCTAACTTGTGTACACAATTTTAAGAAGCTGAAATCAGCACGAAAATTAATTTTAATTGTCGTGCTGGATAGTTTTTAGATATCTGGCGACAATTCTCCACAGTTCTCGTATTCTGCATTGTTTTTTCTTAATGTTTAAACAGAGTTCTAACGTTCTAACTTGTGTACACAATTTTAAGAAGCTGAAATCAGCCCGAAAATTAATTTTCGTTGTCGTGCTGGATAGTTTTTAGATATCTGGCGACAATTCTCCACAGTTCTCGTATTCTGCATTGTTTTTTCTTAATGTTTAAACAGAGTTCTAACGTTCTAACTTGTGTACACAATTTTAAGAAGCTGAAATCAGCACGAAAATTAATTTTCGTTGTCGTGCTGGATAGTTTTTAGATATCTGGCGACAATTCTCACAGTTCTCGTATTCTGCATTGTTTTTTCTTAATGTTTAAACAGAGTTCTAACGTTCTAACTTGTGTACACAATTTTAAGAAGCTGAAATCAGCACGAAAATTAATTTTAATTGTCGTGCTGGATAGTTTTTAGATATCTGGCGACAATTCTCACAGTTCTCGTATTCTGCATTGTTTTTTCTTAATGTTTAAACAGAGTTCTAACGTTCTAACTTGTGTACACAATTTTAAGAAGCTGAAATCAGCCCGAAAATTAATTTTAATTGTCGTGCTGGATAGTTTTTACATATCTGGCGACAATTCTCCACAGTTCTCGTATTCTGCATTGTTTTTTCTTAATGTTTAAACAGAGTTCTAACGTTCTAACTTGTGTACACAATTTTAAGAAGCTGAAATCAGCCCGAAAATTAATTTTCGTTGTCGTGCTGGATAGTTTTTACATATCTGGCGACAATTCTCCACAGTTCTCGTATTCTGCATTGTTTTTTCTTAATGTTTAAACAGAGTTCTAACGTTCTAACTTGTGTACACAATTTTAAGAAGCTGAAATCAGCACGAAAATTAATTTTCGTTGTCGTGCTGGATAGTTTTTAGATATCTGGCGACAATTCTCACAGTTCTCGTATTCTGCATTGTTTTTTCTTAATGTTTAAACAGAGTTCTAACGTTCTAACTTGTGTACACAATTTTAAGAAGCTGAAATCAGCACGAAAATTAATTTTCGTTGTCGTGCTGGATAGTTTTTACATATCTGGCGACAATTCTCCACAGTTCTCGTATTCTGCATTGTTTTTTCTTAATGTTTAAACAGAGTTCTAACGTTCTAACTTGTGTACACAATTTTAAGAAGCTGAAATCAGCACGAAAATTAATTTTAATTGTCGTGCTGGATAGTTTTTAGATATCTGGCGACAATTCTCCACAGTTCTCGTATTCTGCATTGTTTTTTCTTAATGTTTAAACAGAGTTCTAACGTTCTAACTTGTGTACACAATTTTAAGAAGCTGAAATCAGCACGAAAATTAATTTTCGTTGTCGTGCTGGATAGTTTTTACATATCTGGCGACAATTCTCCACAGTTCTCGTATTCTGCATTGTTTTTTCTTAATGTTTAAACAGAGTTCTAACGTTCTAACTTGTGTACACAATTTTAAGAAGCTGAAATCAGCACGAAAATTAATTTTAATTGTCGTGCTGGATAGTTTTTAGATATCTGGCGACAATTCTCACAGTTCTCGTATTCTGCATTGTTTTTTCTTAATGTTTAAACAGAGTTCTAACGTTCTAACTTGTGTACACAATTTTAAGAAGCTGAAATCAGCCCGAAAATTAATTTTCGTTGTCGTGCTGGATAGTTTTTACATATCTGGCGACAATTCTCCACAGTTCTCGTATTCTGCATTGTTTTTTCTTAATGTTTAAACAGAGTTCTAACGTTCTAACTTGTGTACACAATTTTAAGAAGCTGAAATCAGCACGAAAATTAATTTTCGTTGTCGTGCTGGATAGTTTTTAGATATCTGGCGACAATTCTCGACAGTTCTCGTATTCTGCATTGTTTTTTCTTAATGTTTAAACAGAGTTCTAACGTTCTAACTTGTGTACACAATTTTAAGAAGCTGAAATCAGCACGAAAATTAATTTTAATTGTCGTGCTGGATAGTTTTTAGATATCTGGCGACAATTCTCCACAGTTCTCGTATTCTGCATTGTTTTTTCTTAATGTTTAAACAGAGTTCTAACGTTTAACTTGTGTACACAATTTTAAGAAGCTGAAATCAGCACGAAAATTAATTTTAATTGTCGTGCTGGATAGTTTTTAGATATCTGGCGACAATTCTCCACAGTTCTCGTATTCTGCATTGTTTTTTCTTAATGTTTAAACAGAGTTCTAACGTTTAACTTGTGTACACAATTTTAAGAGGCTGAAATCAGCACGAAAATTAATTTTAATTGTCGTGCTGGATAGTTTTTAGATATCTGGCGACAATTCTCCACAGTTCTCGTATTCTGCATTGTTTTTTCTTAATGTTTAAACAGAGTTCTAACGTTCTAACTTGTGTACACAATTTTAAGAAGCTGAAATCAGCACGAAAATTAATTTTCGTTGTCGTGCTGGATAGTTTTTACATATCTGGCGACAATTCTCCACAGTTCTCGTATTCTGCATTGTTTTTTCTTAATGTTTAAACAGAGTTCTAACGTTCTAACTTGTGTACACAATTTTAAGAAGGCTGAAATCAGCACGAAAATTAATTTTAATTGTCGTGCTGGATAGTTTTTAGATATCTGGCGACAATTCTCGACAGTTCTCGTATTCTGCATTGTTTTTTCTTAATGTTTAAACAGAGTTCTAACGTTCTAACTTGTGTACACAATTTTAAGAGGCTGAAATCAGCACGAAAATTAATTTTCGTTGTCGTGCTGGATAGTTTTTACATATCTGGCGACAATTCTCACAGTTCTCGTATTCTGCATTGTTTTTCTTAATGTTTAAACAGAGTTCTAACGTTCTAACTTGTGTACACAATTTTAAGAAGCTGAAATCAGCACGAAAATTAATTTTAATTGTCGTGCTGGATAGTTTTTAGATATCTGGCGACAATTCTCCACAGTTCTCGTATTCTGCATTGTTTTTTCTTAATGTTTAAACAGAGTTCTAACGTTCTAACTTGTGTACACAATTTTAAGAAGCTGAAATCAGCACGAAAATTAATTTTAATTGTCGTGCTGGATAGTTTTTAGATATCTGGCGACAATTCTCCACAGTTCTCGTATTCTGCATTGTTTTTTCTTAATGTTTAAACAGAGTTCTAACGTTCTAACTTGTGTACACAATTTTAAGAAGCTGAAATCAGCACGAAAATTAATTTTAATTGTCGTGCTGGATAGTTTTTAGATATCTGGCGACAATTCTCCACAGTTCTCGTATTCTGCATTGTTTTTTCTTAATGTTTAAACAGAGTTCTAACGTTCTAACTTGTGTACACAATTTTAAGAAGCTGAAATCAGCACGAAAATTAATTTTAATTGTCGTGCTGGATAGTTTTTAGATATCTGGCGACAATTCTCCACAGTTCTCGTATTCTGCATTGATTTTCTTAATGTTTAAACAGAGTTCTAACGTTCTAACTTGTGTACACAATTTTAAGAAGCTGAAATCAGCACGAAAATTAATTTTAATTGTCGTGCTGGATAGTTTTTACATATCTGGCGACAATTCTCCACAGTTCTCGTATTCTGCATTGTTTTTTCTTAATGTTTAAACAGAGTTCTAACGTTCTAACTTGTGTACACAATTTTAAGAAGCTGAAATCAGCAGAAAATTAATTTTAATTGTCGTGCTGGATAGTTTTTACATATCTGGCGACAATTCTCCACAGTTCTCGTATTCTGCATTGTTTTTTCTTAATGTTTAAACAGAGTTCTAACGTTCTAACTTGTGTACACAATTTTAAGAAGCTGAAATCAGCACGAAAATTAATTTTAATTGTCGTGCTGGATAGTTTTTACATATCTGGCGACAATTCTCCACAGTTCTCGTATTCTGCATTGTTTTTTCTTAATGTTTAAACAGAGTTCTAACGTTCTAACTTGTGTACACAATTTTAAGAAGCTGAAATCAGCACGAAAATTAATTTTAATTGTCGTGCTGGATAGTTTTTACATATCTGGCGACAATTCTCCACAGTTCTCGTATTCTGCATTGTTTTTTCTTAATGTTTAAACAGAGTTCTAACGTTCTAACTTGTGTACACAATTTTAAGAAGCTGAAATCAGCACGAAAATTAATTTTAATTGTCGTGCTGGATAGTTTTTAGATATCTGGCGACAATTCTCCACAGTTCTCGTATTCTGCATTGTTTTTCTTAATGTTTAAACAGAGTTCTAACGTTCTAACTTGTGTACACAATTTTAAGAAGCTGAAATCAGCCCGAAAATTAATTTTAATTGTCGTGCTGGATAGTTTTTAGATATCTGGCGACAATTCTCGACAGTTCTCGTATTCTGCATTGTTTTTTCTTAATGTTTAAACAGAGTTCTAACGTTCTAACTTGTGTACACAATTTTAAGAAGCTGAAATCAGCACGAAAATTAATTTTAATTGTCGTGCTGGATAGTTTTTAGATATCTGGCGACAATTCTCGACAGTTCTCGTATTCTGCATTGTTTTTTCTTAATGTTTAAACAGAGTTCTAACGTTCTAACTTGTGTACACAATTTTAAAAGCTGAAATCAGCACGAAAATTAATTTTAATTGTCGTGCTGGATAGTTTTTAGATATCTGGCGACAATTCTCGACAGTTCTCGTATTCTGCATTGTTTTTTCTTAATGTTTAAACAGAGTTCTAACGTTCTAACTTGTGTACACAATTTTAAGAAGCTGAAATCAGCACGAAAATTAATTTTAATTGTCGTGCTGGATAGTTTTTACATATCTGGCGACAATTCTCCACAGTTCTCGTATTCTGCATTGTTTTTTCTTAATGTTTAAACAGAGTTCTAACGTTCTAACTTGTGTACACAATTTTAAGAAGCTGAAATCAGCACGAAAATTAATTTTAATTGTCGTGCTGGATAGTTTTTAGATATCTGGCGACAATTCTCCACAGTTCTCGTATTCTGCATTGTTTTTTCTTAATGTTTAAACAGAGTTCTAACGTTCTAACTTGTGTACACAATTTTAAGAAGCTGAAATCAGCACGAAAATTAATTTTAATTGTCGTGCTGGATAGTTTTTACATATCTGGCGACAATTCTCGACAGTTCTCGTATTCTGCATTGTTTTTTCTTAATGTTTAAACAGAGTTCTAACGTTCTAACTTGTGTACACAATTTTAAGAAGCTGAAATCAGCACGAAAATTAATTTTAATTGTCGTGCTGGATAGTTTTTAGATATCTGGCGACAATTCTCGACAGTTCTCGTATTCTGCATTGTTTTTTCTTAATGTTTAAACAGAGTTCTAACGTTCTAACTTGTGTACACAATTTTAAGAAGCTGAAATCAGCCCGAAAATTAATTTTCGTTGTCGTGCTGGATAGTTTTTACATATCTGGCGACAATTCTCCACAGTTCTCGTATTCTGCATTGTTTTTTCTTAATGTTTAAACAGAGTTCTAACGTTCTAACTTGTGTACACAATTTTAAGAAGCTGAAATCAGCACGAAAATTAATTTTAATTGTCGTGCTGGATAGTTTTTAGATATCTGGCGACAATTCTCCACAGTTCTCGTATTCTGCATTGTTTTTTCTTAATGTTTAAACAGAGTTCTAACGTTCTAACTTGTGTACACAATTTTAAGAAGCTGAAATCAGCCCGAAAATTAATTTTAATTGTCGTGCTGGATAGTTTTTAGATATCTGGCGACAATTCTCACAGTTCTCGTATTCTGCATTGTTTTTTCTTAATGTTTAAACAGAGTTCTAACGTTCTAACTTGTGTACACAATTTTAAGAAGCTGAAATCAGCAGAAAATTAATTTTAATTGTCGTGCTGGATAGTTTTTACATATCTGGCGACAATTCTCCACAGTTCTCGTATTCTGCATTGTTTTTTCTTAATGTTTAAACAGAGTTCTAACGTTCTAACTTGTGTACACAATTTTAAGAAGCTGAAATCAGCACGAAAATTAATTTTAATTGTCGTGCTGGATAGTTTTTACATATCTGGCGACAATTCTCCACAGTTCTCGTATTCTGCATTGTTTTTCTTAATGTTTAAACAGAGTTCTAACGTTCTAACTTGTGTACACAATTTTAAGAAGCTGAAATCAGCCCGAAAATTAATTTTCGTTGTCGTGCTGGATAGTTTTTACATATCTGGCGACAATTCTCCACAGTTCTCGTATTCTGCATTGTTTTTTCTTAATGTTTAAACAGAGTTCTAACGTTCTAACTTGTGTACACAATTTTAAGAAGCTGAAATCAGCACGAAAATTAATTTTAATTGTCGTGCTGGATAGTTTTTAGATATCTGGCGACAATTCTCCACAGTTCTCGTATTCTGCATTGTTTTTTCTTAATGTTTAAACAGAGTTCTAACGTTCTAACTTGTGTACACAATTTTAAGAAGCTGAAATCAGCCCGAAAATTAATTTTCGTTGTCGTGCTGGATAGTTTTTACATATCTGGCGACAATTCTCCACAGTTCTCGTATTCTGCATTGTTTTTTCTTAATGTTTAAACAGAGTTCTAACGTTCTAACTTGTGTACACAATTTTAAGAAGCTGAAATCAGCCCGAAAATTAATTTTCGTTGTCGTGCTGGATAGTTTTTACATATCTGGCGACAATTCTCCACAGTTCTCGTATTCTGCATTTTTTTTCTTAATGTTTAAACAGAGTTCTAACGTTCTAACTTGTGTACACAATTTTAAGAAGCTGAAATCAGCCCGAAAATTAATTTCGTTGTCGTGCTGGATAGTTTTTACATATCTGGCGACAATTCTCCACAGTTCTCGTATTCTGCATTGTTTTTTCTTAATGTTTAAACAGAGTTCTAACGTTCTAACTTGTGTACACAATTTTAAGAAGCTGAAATCAGCCCGAAAATTAATTTTCGTTGTCGTGCTGGATAGTTTTTAGATATCTGGCGACAATTCTCGACAGTTCTCGTATTCTGCATTGTTTTTTCTTAATTTTTAAACAGAGTTCTAACGTTCTAACTTGTGTACACAATTTTAAGAAGCTGAAATCAGCCCGAAAATTAATTTTCGTTGTCGTGCTGGATAGTTTTTACACATCTAGCGACAATTCTCCACAGTTCTCTTATTCTGCATTGTTTTTTCTTAATGTTTAAACAGAGTTCTAACGTTCTAACTTGTGTACACAATTTTAAGAAGCTAAAATCAGCACGAAAATTAATTTTAATTGTCGTGCTGGATAGTTTTTAGATATCTGGCGACAATCCTCCACAGTTCTCGTATTCTGCATTGTTTTTTCTTAATGTTTAAACAGAGTTCTAACGTTCTAACTTGTGTACACAATTTTAAGAAGTTGAAATCAGCCCGAAAATTAATTTCGTTGTCGTGCTGGATAGTTTTTACATATCTGGCGACAATTCTCCAAAGTTCTCGTATTCTGCATTGTTTTTTCTTAATGTTTAAACAGAGTTCTAACGTTCTAACTTGTGTACACAATTTTAGGAGGCTGAAATCAGCACGAAAATTAATTTTAATTGTCGTGCTGGATAGTTTTTACATATCTGGCGGCAATTCTCCACAGTTCTCGTACTCTGCATTGTTTTTTCTTAATGTTTAAACAGAGTTCTAACGTTCTAACTTGTGTACACAATTTTAAGAAGCTGAAATCAGCCCGAAAATTAATTTTCGTTGTCGTGCTGGATAGTTTTTACATATCTGGCGACAATTCTCCACAGTTCTCGTATTCTGCATTGTTTTTTCTTAATGTTTAAACAGAGTTCTAACGTTCTAACTTGTGTACACAATTTTAAGAAGCTGAAATCAGCCCGAAAATTAATTTTCGTTGTCGTGCTGGATAGTTTTTAGATATCTGGCGACAATTCTCCACAGTTCTCGTATTCTGCATTGTTTTTTCTTAATGTTTAAACAGAGTTCTAACGTTCTAACTTGTGTACACAATTTTAGAAGGCTGAAATCAGCACAAAATTAATTTTAATTGTCGTGCTGGATAGTTTTTACATATCTGGCGACAATTCTCCACAGTTCTCGTATTCTGCATTGTTTTTTCTTAATGTTTAAACAGAGTTCTATCGTTTAAACTTGTGTACACAATTTTAAGAGGCTGAAATCAGCACGAAAATTAATTTTAATTGTCGTGCTGGATAGTTTTCAGATATCTGGCGAATATTCTCGACAGTTCTCGTATACTGCATTGTTTTCCTTAATTATTAAACAGAGTTCTATCGTTTAAACTTGTGTACACAATTTTAAGAGGCTGAAATCGGCACGAAAATTAATTTTAATTGTCGTGCTGGATAGTTTTTAGATATCTGGCGACAATTCTCGACAGTTCTCGTATTCTGCATTGTTTTTTCTTAATGTTTAAACAGAGTTCTATCGTTTAAACTTGTGTACACAATTTTAAGAGGCTGAAATCAGCACGAAAATTAATTTTAATTGTCGTGCTGGATAGTTTTTACATATCTGGCGACAATTCTCGACAGTTCTCGTATTCTGCATTGTTTTTTTTTAATGTTAAACAGAGTTCTATCGTTTAAACTTGTGTACACAATTTTAAAAGGCTGAAATCAGCACGAAATTTAATTTTAATTGTCGTGCTGGATAGTTTTTAGATATATCTGGCGACAATTCTCGACAGTTCTCGTATTCTGCATTGTTTTTTCTTAATGTTTAAACAGAGTTCTATCGTTTTAACTTGTGTACACAATTTTAAAAGGCTGAAATCGGCACGAAATTTAATTTTAATTGTCGTGCTGGATATTTTTTAGATATCTGGCGACAATTCTCGACAGTTCTCGTATTCTGCATTGTTTTTCTTAATGTTTAAACAGAGTTCTAACGTTTTAACTTGTGTACACAATTTTAAGAGGCTGAAATCAGCACGAAAATTAATTTTAATTGTCGTGCTGGATAGTTTTTAGATATCTGGCGACAATCCTCGACAGTTCTCGTATTCTGCATTGTTTTTTCTTAATGTTTAAACAGAGGTCTATCGTTTAAACTTGTGTACACAATTTTAAGAGGCTGAAATCAGCACGAAAATTAATGTTTAATTGTCGTGCTGGATAGTTTTTACATATCTGGCGACAATTCTCGACAGTTTTCGTATACTGCATTGTTTTCTATAATTTTTAAACAGAGTTCTAACGTTTAAACTTGTGTACATAATTTTAATGGCTGAAATCAGCACGAAACTAAAATTTAATTGTCGTGCTGGATAGTTTTTTTTATATCTGACGATAATTCTCGGCAGTTCTCGTATACTGCTGTTTTTCTATAATTTTTAAACAGAGTTCTAATGTTTAACGTGTGTACATAATTTTAAATGCCCGAAATCAGCACGACACATGAATTATATACTGTCGTGCTGGATAGTTTTGACATATCTGGGAGGGCAATTCTCTTTGTATTTACTTTCTATTTTTATTGTGCATCATATAAACATTACATTTTTATATAATAAAAATAAAAAATATATAAATTTGTTACATTATTGTTAGTAATAAGTGATCCGTGAAACTTGCAAACGTTTCCGGATCAAATGGACTCGCGCGTCAATGGTGAGCGCGTTATGCATTTTCGTTACTTTAATTTTCCGCCGTAATTCGTTCGAGCGCGTACTTATCGATATATTCATAAGAAAATTTTAAATATTTACAATTTAAATCTTTTTAAAAAAAACTGTTGATACATTTTTAAGTATTTGAAAACGGGAAATAAACATCTTATTTTTATATCTTAAAGTCAAACTCTTTTTCTATAATGCAATATAATCTTGTCCGGAATATAATTTTTTAATCTTTTTTATTGCGTCCGTATCACATTTTTGGGATAATTGTAAGAATTAATTATGACTACTGATTTAAAAGACATAGAAAAAGTTAAATTTAATTGTTATTTTATTAACACACACAAACACGTAATCTCATGTTTTTTCTTATATAATTATTTCGTTATATTATCACATTTTTGTAACAGTGATAATAATTTGTATTCGACTAAATGTTACAATTTTTTGGCGTTGTTCAGCCGGCAATAAAGGAGTTTATCTTCTTTTTCTTCTCTGACTGATGTATGGTAAGAATGGATTTGGTCAGAAACACCGTAATAGGTGGGTTTAATCTTGCCGAAGAAAAAGCCTCCGTGAGGAATATCATATGACAAAGTATTATGCATTGATTACATAATAAAACATTAATAATTTCGTCATATAAGTAATTAGTAAAATAGCACAGATATTTGGCAACTCAATTATCGATTAAGTTAATTGAAGTTTGATTAAAATTTTTAGACGTGAGAAATCACAAATAAAGTTATGCTTTTAATTAATTCTAATAGTCGAATCTAATCTTTTTTCCATATGGTATTATAAAAAAAATTAAAAATTCTATTTACATGATAATTTACAAAATAGCATATGATTTTTTAAATTAATCAAGTTAATAAAAGTTTGGTCAAAATCTTTAAACTGAGAATTATAAAAGCGAGATTATATTTTCGGATGTTCAATCTCCACGATTAATTTATGTCTCTATACGTATTTTTATAATCGTTTTTTGAATGAGTTGATTTGTCTGAAGATCATGCGTTTGGTTGCGTTTTTTTCTTCGGAAACTATTTAAGAAACGCGTAATTTAAGATACTGAACTAAAGATATTTCTTTTTTTTTCGAGTCAGCAAAAACTGAGTTTCAACTATTCGTCACTCTTGACACGCTCTTACGCACGAAGACGATGCCTTCCTAGGATTTTATCGTGGTGAGCTATCTTATCGGTCAGACGGGACCTCCGACCTCTGCACAAACATAGAAAGCATCGGGAGACCTTTAACATCCGATTCTCTCCCTCGTCGTTCGGCCATTCGTCGGTCGACCAGCAACGGAAATACTTATTTAGCTGCACGCAGTGGACGCCGTACGTTCTCTCTCTCTCCACTTCCATCTTTATCTCTAATCAAGTCGTCGATCCGTACCCCAGGTTTATCGCCCGGGTGGTCATCACCGGGTATTTTCGCTGCGGGAGAAAGAGCCCAGCCACCGCGACAACGGTCTCCGTAGATCTCATCTCCGTGCGATTTAAGATTTCTTTAAGTAGAACTTTCAAGGAGGTGACGAGAGAAGAGAAGAAAGCCACGAAGAAGAAAACAAGAGATCTGGAATAGTGTAGTGATCGATGCAAGGCCTGTTCATTGTGAAAGTTCCTCTTTCCTGATTCTTCAGTATAAATCGGTTGTCAAGAACGCGTACTAGCGGATTTTTGTTTTCTGATCGGCAAAACAACAAGGCGAGTTTCTATAAAATCCGCGTTGAGAGATGAGGATTGTGCGGTAGGAGTGTTCTTTGAGAGTTCGTAAATTCTGGAACCGAATAAGGATTGCCGCCCCCATGGAAATGATTGCCAAAGCAATATTGCTTTTTGCAATCGTGTGCGCGACAACTACCGTGCAAGGAGGTAATTATCAGTCATTTCCGGTGCGTATGCATTGCGGTGTGTATATGTTTATTGCGACGTCCGGTGTATCAGTAATTTGAGCGTAATCGTTACCGAATGATGATACCCTTTACGACACTAGGTTTTATTGGCTCGCATTGTAAGAAAATACTCTCAAAGTAATCAATGAAAAGTAAAAATAATCCAATTGCATAAAACTTCTGTTGAGCGATTCTTTATGTTAAATCAATGAAAAATAAAGAATGTATTTGTGACTTAATTTAGTTAGGCACTTGAAAATGCATTTACATCTTTCTCAAATGAATGATCTACATAATTTAAAAAAAACTGTATAATATACTAATTACATTTATTTATTGTTACTAAAATTTATTTTTTGAAGAATTTAGAATTATTTAATGTAATATCGTCCAATTTTGATCGAAGTGTTACTTTTCGGATATTGTGATTTAATGATTTAGGAATATAGCATTGAAAAACGTGTTTATGTTCTTAAAAAACAATTCAATTTAAAAAAATGCTATTTAGATTTATTATTATCAAAATTTATTTATCACAGCATTTAGAATTATTTAATTTAATATTTATATTATTTTATTAAAGGAGAGAGAGAGAGAGAGAGAGAGAGAGAGAGAGAGAGAGAGAGAGAGAGAGAGAGAGAGAGGAGAGAGAGAGAGAGAGAGAAAGAGAAAGAAACATAATTAATGTATTATATAGTATAGTGAACATATGCGCCAGATGTTTTACATGTGGGTGATATTTTTTACGATCTTTGTTTCTACAGAGATTGCTAAGGACTCAACGCAGTGCGGCCGAACAAAATGCAAGGGTAGGTAATTTTCATGTGACTACCGAACCACACACACTGCAGGCTGTCACAGTTCGGCACATTTAGTTATCATATTTCCATAGGCTTGAATTACAATCTCTGGAAGTTTAGTGTTTATCTCATGACGCATGAAAGGAGAAACGAAGATCTATTTTTTACCGACTCACACTTTTTTCTGTAAAACCGTTAGTATAGAATTTTTTAACGTCTCGCTTTTAAATTTTTTCTTTACATAAATATTATTAATTAAAAAAAAAATTGATAGATTTTTGTCATTTTAATTTATGCAAATATAAACAGTTGTACGCAGCTAAACATGTAGATAATAAAATATTTGTGCTTTAATATTTCATACATATAAGTAAATTTTTAAATGTAAATAATTAATTTTAAGTAATAATTTATTAATTTATTAAACTAGTTAAACCAATAGCTTTTCTATTTTTATCTATATAAGTATATGTATTTATATTTTTTTATTACTTAAATGTGAATGAATTGCAGTAAGATATCGTACGTAGTACGTGCGTCTATCGAGGTGAAGGACTCTGACGTTTATTTTTCAAACGCTGCTTGCATAGATAAGCAATTACGAGGAAGTGATAATTATTAAGAAAACAGATTATTGACAGATGCAACCGTAAAACATTTTACTAACATCAGTTATAACAAATAATAAATCTTTGTTAATTATATTTTTTTAGAGATATTAATATTTTTGCATTATTTCTTTATAATAATATTTTTTTCGCATTAAAAAAAATAACGCTTTTAAATAACATTTTTATTAAATTAATCAGTATTTTGTGCATATGTGTTCTAAAGTAAAAAATTACAATATTATAAATTACAAAGTTATAAAAATAACAACACAATATAATTTTTTTTTCTATTTTTATCTATTTTCTTTGTAGAAATATCTTTAAATTTTAAAATATTTAAAAAATTATTATAAAATAATGCGCAAGTAAGAATATATCTCATATAATTATATAATAATAAATAGGGATATGATATTATTTAACAATTTTTTTTAGTTCCGTCGGAAAGAAAATTCAAATATCATGAAGATATTCACTATGTGTACGCGTATTCCATGGATGTGAGTACAAATCTGGGCTATCAGTTGTCGTCTCCTTATTCGAAAAACGATTCAGCTCTGCACATTGATGCCACCCTGTCCGTACATTTCAACAGTCCATGCGAGGGCACTCTAAGAATTCTGAATGCCAGCATCAGTCATGATCGCAATGCGTATAATCCCGAGTTTCCGGATCGCGCTGGCTCCGAGTTTAAGGCCAGCCTCGAGCGTCATGAGCTGAGGTTTACCTTCGATGATGGATTGATTCACGAGCTGTGTCCGGATCGGCATGAGCCAATTTGGGCATTGAATATCAAACGGGGCGTCTTATCGATGCTGCAGAACAGTATGCGACGCTTTGACGTAGACCATCGTGGTGACGAGGGTAGATGTTCACGGGAGCTGCGATACTCATTATCGCTTGTACGAAGCCCGGAAGACCAGTCTAATTGTCAAGAAAGTAAATACCTGGCCGACTGCCAAAATGGCCCCAAGTACTTCTCTATCGTGCAATCGAATCCTTACCAAAGTCCGCGAAAACAACATCAGCAACATGGATTGTACAATTCGCGCAGCGATTTGCGAAATCACGATTGATCATAATGTTATGAAAGAGTAGTATGCGATGAGATGCGAATACTTCAGCCGCTTTCCAATGGCGACAAAGCTGGCGCCAGGACGGAATCTCAAGCTATCCTTCAGCTGGTTCAAGAATTAACGGAAACAAATTTCAGTTACGGATTCGAAGAGGATGAAGATAACGATGATGAGGAAAAAGATGAGGATAACTTCGTACAAGGTGCACCTCGCATGAAAGGACGACATTGTTGTATGACCACGCGAAGACTCTGAAGACTATGCCACGGTGAACTGCGGACCTCTAGAGACTTGTTGAAACATATGTGCAGGCTTGGGAGCGCCGACGAGTTGCCAAGCAAAGGTTTTTCTGAAATATTTACTAATTTCATTCATTCGGCTCGCGTTTCTGGATTATCCCTCGTTGTCGCAGCTATTCAACAGAGCTAATAGTATTTGCAAAAATGGAAAAAAGCACATTGTCGCGGCACTGCCATTTTTAATAGCAACGCCGCAGTGAAAGTGATGAATGATCTTATAATCAAGAAATATGTCAACGAGGCGACCATCAATGATTGGATCGTTACTTCGCTTTGTTTCCACAACCGGATCAGGACACCATTTAAAGCTGTTTCAAAGCTACTAGACTTTCAGTATCAAATTCCTCACGTCCAGTTTATTCTCAGCTATTCTACTATCGTTCATACGTATTTGCAAACACAGCGATGCTGATTGCATCAATGTGGAGGAAGTAAATGTGTTTCTATCTCATCTTCAACAGAAAATCTCACAAGGTTGCGAGCCCCGTTTTCATCCTCCTGCTACTATAAAAGAAACGCTGGAAGCTTTGAAAGCTATCGGCAACATGGGACTTGAAACGAAGAGCTTGCGACAGGAACTGAAGAAATGCATCGACGACATTGGAGGATTCTTACCTATGGAAGCTCGCATTGCGGCCGTAGATGCTCATCGTAGGCTGCCGTCCTGCGAAGAGACACGGGATGAATTTTTCCTTGATTATTACCGTAACACGACATTAGATACGGAAATCCGTATTGCCTCTTATCTACAGGTAATGCGTTGCCCCGATTACAATGTTGTCAAAACTATTAAGCACACTCTCAAAGTAGAAGAGGTCAATCAAGTTGGTTCTTTCGTATGGAGCCATTTAACGAATCTCTACAACTCCGCTTCACCTACCAGAGTCGAGATTCAAAGTTTGCTAACGGATCGAGATATCGACAACAAATTCAACAGCGATGTTAGAAAATTCTCGCGTAATTATGAGAATTCCTTCTTTTCCGAGGAATATAATGTCGGTGTGAATTATCAAACGAATCTGATCTTCTCGCCAAAGTCATATATGCCACGATCGCTAACCTTCAATGTGACCACCGATTTCCTTGGTCGTTCTGTGAATCTGCTTGAGATCACCGCGCGAACGGAAGGCCTTGAGTATTACGCTGAGACTCTCTTCGGTCCAGATGGCATCTACAGTAACGAACGAATTTCGAATCATCTTCAAAATTTCCTCAGACGTTTTCGATCGGCATCGGAGAATAATAATTATTGGGACGGTGTAAAACGGCTGCCGAATATTATTGACAACAATTTTGATAATCCGAAAATAAGTCTCGGTTACAAGATTTTCGGAAACGAATTAATGTTCACGATGCTGGATGGCGACAAACAAGTAAGGGCTGCACTGGCGAATTTTAATCCTTGGCAGAAAATAAAAGAGTTCCTAGCTATGCAAGAAATTTTCTATGAGAAGAGTGGAATGTTCTTGGATTCGTCTTACGTAGTACCGATGGGGTGGTTTGCCTATTCGTTTGGACCTCGCTGGTTCTGCCGCTTGTATTTTAAGATCTCAAAAATGTTCAATGATGCTCGACTTTCCGATAAGGAATTTCAACTTACTGCCAATATTGCTTCCAGTATAAGTATCGATATGATGAGTACAATGACCGTAGATGCTTTTTACAAATCCGCTGGGCTCAAGCTGCGAACAAACCTTACTTTCTGGCATAATGCAGCTTCATCTGAATTTAAACAATACCCGTTTAGTGCATGTGAGTCTGGGTTTCCGAATCGCAAGATCGAAATGTTTTCGCTAGTTTCGGACGTTGTCTTATTAAAAGCAACGGTGTGGGCGATGTCCAGGAGAAACCATTGGGTGTCTTGGTAGCCGATC
>NW_023415694.1:0-16601 GCF_013373865.1 Monomorium pharaonis | reverse complement strand
TTCTCACAGTATTTTTTGACAGTTCTCGATGAGTTCTGACGAAAAGTCTAATAATCAGAGCGATTCGACCACAGTTTAACAGATGTCACGTATTTAAAGAGTAATCGAAAATTTTTTAAGTTTAGTGACCGAAATGTTTTTTAGAGTTCTCGAATAGTTCTCACAGTATTTTTTTGGCAGTTCTCGACGGGTTCTGACGAAAAGTCTAATAAGTCAAAGCGATTCGACCAATAGTTTACGAGATGTCACGTCTTTAAAGGGTAATCGAAAATTTTTTAAGTTCAGTGACCGAAATTTTTTTTTAGAGTTCCGAATAGTTCTCACAGTATTTTTTGCAGTTCTCGACGAGTTCGGACGAAAAGTCTAATAAGTCAGAGCGATTCGACCAACAGTTTACGAGATGTCACGTATTTAAAGGGTAATCGAAAATTTTTAAGTTCAGTGACCGAAATTTTTTTTAGAGTTCCGAATAGTTCTCCAGGTATTTTTTGGCAGTTCTCGACGAGTTCTGACGAAAGTCTAATAAGTCAAAGCGATTCGACCAACAGTTACAAGATGTCACGTATTTAAAGGTGATCGAAAATTTTTTAAGTTCAGTGACCAAAATTTTTTTTTAGTTCCGAATAGTTCTCACAGTATTTTTTGGCAGTTCTCGACGAGTTCTGAGAAAAAGTCTAATAAGTCAGAGCGATTCGACCAACAGTTTACGAGATGTCACGTATTTAAAGGGTAATCGAAAATTTTTTAAGTTCAGTGACCGAAATTTTTTAGAGTTCCGAATAGTTCTCACAGTATTTTTTAGCAGTTCTCGACGAGTCTGACGAAAAGTCTAATAAGTCAAAGCGATTCGACCAACAGTTTACAAGATGTCACGTATTTAAAGGGTGATCGAAAATTTTTTAAGTTCAGTGACCGAAATTTTTTTTAGAGTTCCGAATAGTTCTCACAAGTATTTTTTGGCAGTTCTCGACGAGTTCTGACGAAAAGTCTAATAAGTCAGAGCGATTCGACCAACAGTTTACGAGATGTCACGTATTTAAAGGGTAATCGAAAATTTTTTAAGTCAGTGACCGAAATTTTTTTAGAGTTCCGAATAGTTCTCACAGTATTTTTAGCAGTTCTCGACGAGTTCTGACGAAAAGTCTAATAAGTCAAAGCGATTCGACCAACAGTTTACAAGATGTCACGTATTTAAAGGGTGATCGAAAATTTTTTAAGTTCAGTGACCAAAATTTTTTTTAGAGTTCCGAATAGTTCTCACAGTATTTTTGGCAGTTCTCGACGAGTTCTGACGAAAAGTCTAATAAGTCAAAGCGATTCGACCAATAGTTTACGAGATGTCACGTATTTAAAGGGTAATCGAAAATTTTTTTAAGTTCAGTGACCGAAATTTTTTTAGAGTTCCGAATAGTTCTCACAGTATTTTTTGACAGTTCTCGATGAGTTCTGACGAAAAGTCTAATAAGTCAGAGCGATTCGACCAACAGTTTACAAGATGTCACGTATTTAAAGAGTAATCGAAAATTTTTTAAGTTTAGTGACCGAAATGTTTTTTAGAGTTCCGAATAGTTCTCACAGTATTTTTTGGCAGTTCTCGACGGGTTCTGACGAAAAGTCTAATAAGTCAAAGCGATTCGACCAATAGTTTACGAGATGTCACGTATTTAAAGGGTAATCGAAAATTTTTTAAGTTCAGTGACCGAAATTTTTTTTAGAGTTCCGAATAGTTCTCACAGTATTTTTTGGCAGTTCTCGACGAGTTCTGACGAAAAGTCTAATAAGTCAAAGCGATTCGACCAACAGTTTACAAGATGTCACGTATTTAAAGGGTGATCGAAAATTTTTTAAGTTCAGTGACCAAAATTTTTTTAGAGTTCCGAATAGTTTCTCACAGTATTTTTTGGCAGTTCTCGACGAGTTCTGACGAAAAGTCTAATAAGTCAAAGCGATTCGACCAATAGTTTACGAGATGTCACGTATTTAAAGGGTAATCGAAAATTTTTTAAGTTCAGTGACCGAAATTTTTTTTAGAGTTCCGAATAGTTCTCACAGTATTTTTTGGCAGTTCTCGACGAGTTCTGACGAAAAGTCTAATAAGTCAAAGCGATTCGACCAATAGTTTACGAGATGTCACGTATTTAAAGGGTAATCGAAAATTTTTAAGTTCAGTGACCGAAATTTTTTTTAGAGTTCCGAATAGTTCTCACAGTATTTTTTAGCAGTTCTCGACGAGTTCTGACGAAAAGTCTAATAAGTCAAAGCGATTCGACCAACAGTTTACAAGATGTCACGTATTTAAAGGGTGATCGAAAATTTTTTAAGTTCAGTGACCAAAATTTTTTTTAGAGTTCCGAATAGTTTCTCACAGTATTTTTTGGCAGTTCTCGACGAGTTCTGACGAAAAGTCTAATAAGTCAAAGCGATTCGACCCAACAGTTTACAAGATGTCACGTATTTAAAGGGTGATCGAAAATTTTTTAAGTTCAGTGACCAAAATTTTTTTAGAGTTCCGAATAGTTCTCACAGTATTTTTTGGCAGTTCTCGACGAGTTCTGACGAAAAGTCTAATAAGTCAGAGCGATTCGACCAACAGTTTACGAGATGTCACGTATTTAAAGGGTAATCGAAAATTTTTTAAGTTCAGTGACCGAAATTTTTTTTAGAGTTCCGAATAGTTCTCACACGTATTTTTTAGCAGTTCTCGACGAGTTCTGACGAAAAGTCTAATAAGTCAAAGCGATTCGACCAACAGTTTACAAGATGTCACGTATTTAAAGGGTGATCGAAAATTTTTTAAGTTCAGTGACCGAAATTTTTTTAGAGTTCCGAATAGTTCTCACAGTATTTTTGGCCAGTTCTCGACGAGTTCTGACGAAAAGTCTAATATAGTCAGAGCGATTCGACCAACAGTTACGAGATGTCACGTATTTAAAGGTGTAATCGAAAATTTTTTAAGTTCAGTGACCGAATTTTTTTAGAGTTCCGAATAGTTCTCACAGTATTTTTTAGCAGTTCTCGACGAGTTCTGACGAAAAGTCTATAGTCAAAGCGATTCGACCAACAGTTTACAAGATGTCACGTATTTAAAGGGTGATCGAAATTTTTTAAGTTCAGTGACCAAAATTTTTTTTAGAGTTTCCGAATAGTTCTCACAGTATTTTTGGCAGTTCTCGACGAGTTCTGACGAAAAGTCTAATAAGTCAGAGCGATTCGACCAACAGTTTTACGAGATGTCACGTATTTAAAGGGTAATCGAAAATTTTTTAAGTTCAGTGACCGAAATTTTTTTAGAGTTCCGAATAGTTCTCACAGTATTTTTTGGCAGTTCTCGACGAGTTCTGACGAAAAGTCTAATAAGTCAGAGCGATTCGACCAACAGTTTACGAGATTGTCACGTATTTAAAGGGTAATCGAAAATTTTTTAAGTTCAGTGACCGAAATTTTTTTTAGAGTTCCGAATAGTTTCTCACAGTATTTTTTAGCAGTTCTCGACGAGTTCTGACGAAAAGTCTAATAAGTCAAAGCGATTCGACCAACAGTTTACAAGATGTCACGTATTTAAAGGGTGATCGAAAATTTTTTAAGTTCAAGTGACCGAAATTTTTTTTTAGAGTTCCGAATAGTTCTCACAGTATTTTTTGGCAGTTCTCGACGAGTTCTGACGAAAAGTCTAATAAGTCAGAGCGATTCGACCAACAGTTTACGAGATGTCACGTATTTAAAGGGTAATCGAAAATTTTTTAAGTTCAGTGACCGAAATTTTTTTTAGAGTTCCGAATAGTTCTCACAGTATTTTTTAGCAGTTCTCGACGAGTTCTGACGAAAAGTCTAATAAGTCAAAGCGATTCGACCAACAGTTTACAAGATGTCACGTATTTAAAGGGTGATCGAAAATTTTTTAAGTTCAGTGACCAAAATTTTTTTTAGAGTTCCGAATAGTTCTCACAGTATTTTTTGGCAGTTCTCGACGAGTTCTGACGAAAAGTCTAATAAGTCAAAGCGATTCGACCAATAGTTTTACGAGATGTCACGTATTTAAAGGGTAATCGAAAATTTTTTAAGTTCAGTGACCGAAATTTTTTTTAGAGTTCCGAATAGTTCTCACAGTATTTTTTGACAGTTCTCGATGAGTTCTGACGAAAGTCTAATAAAGTCAGAGCGATTCGACCAACAGTTTACAAGATGTCACGTATTTAAAGAGTAATCGAAAATTTTTAAGTTTAGTGACCGAAATGTTTTTTAGAGTTCCGAATAGTTCTCACAGTATTTTTTTGGCAGTTCTCGACGGGTTCTGACGAAAAGTCTAATAAGTCAAAGCGATTCGACCAATAGTTTACGAGATGTCACGTATTTAAAGGGTAATCGAAAATTTTTTAAGTTCAGTGACCGAAATTTTTTTTAGAGTTCCGAATAGTTCTCACAGTATTTTTTGACAGTTCTCGATGAGTTCTGACGAAAAGTCTAATAAGTCAGAGCGATTCGACCAACAGTTTACAAGATGTCACGTATTTAAAGAGTAATCGAAAATTTTTTAAGTTTAGTGACCGAAATGTTTTTTAGAGTTCCGAATAGTTCTCACAGTATTTTTTGGCAGTTCTCGACGGGTTCTGACGAAAAGTCTAATAAGTCAAAGCGATTCGACCAATAGTTTACGAGATGTCACGTATTTAAAGGGTAATCGAAAATTTTTTAAGTTCAGTGACCGAAATTTTTTTTAGAGTTCCGAATAGTTCTCACAGTATTTTTTGGCAGTTCTCGACGAGTTCTGACGAAAAGTCTAATAAGTCAGAGCGATTCGACCAACAGTTTACGAGATGTCACGTATTTAAAGGGTACTCGAAAATTTTTTAAGTTCAGTGACCGAAATTTTTTTTAGAGTTCCGAATAGTTCTCACAGTATTTTTTGGCAGTTCTCGACGAGTTCTGACGAAAAGTCTAATAAGTCAAAGCGATTCGACCAACAGTTTACAAGATGTCACGTATTTAAAGGGTGATCGAAAATTTTTAAGTTCAGTGACCAAAATTTTTTTTAGAGTTCCGAATAGTTCTCACAGTATTTTTTGGCAGTTCTCGACGAGTTCTGACGAAAAGTCTAATAAGTCAAAGCGATTCGACCAATAGTTTACGAGATGTCACGTATTTAAAGGGTAATCGAAAATTTTTTAAGTTCAGTGACCGAAATTTTTTTAGAGTTCCGAATAGTTCTCACAGTATTTTTTGGCAGTTCTCGACGAGTTCTGACGAAAAGTCTAATAAGTCAAAGCGATTCGACCAATAGTTTACGAGATGTCACGTATTTAAAGGGTAATCGAAAATTTTTTAAGTTCAGTGACCGAAATTTTTTTTAGAGTTCCGAATAGTTCTCACAGTATTTTTTAGCAGTTCTCGACGAGTTCTGACGAAAAGTCTAATAAGTCAAAGCGATTCGACCAACAGTTTACAAGATGTCACGTATTTAAAGGGTGATCGAAAATTTTTTAAGTTCAGTGACCAAAATTTTTTTTAGAGTTCCGAATAGTTCTCACAGTATTTTTTGGCAGTTCTCGACGAGTTCTGACGAAAAGTCTAATAAGTCAAAGCGATTCGACCAACAGTTTACAAGATGTCACGTATTTAAAGGGTGATCGAAAATTTTTTAAGTTCAGTGACCAAAATTTTTTTAGAGTTCCGAATAGTTCTCACAGTA
The DNA here is from genome assembly GCF_013373865.1 of Monomorium pharaonis. NCBI lineage: Eukaryota > Metazoa > Arthropoda > Insecta > Hymenoptera > Formicidae > Monomorium > Monomorium pharaonis. The sequence continues at coordinate 10,915 of NW_023415694.1, read as the reverse complement.
TTTTTTGGCAGTTCTCGACGAGTTCTGACGAAAAGTCTAATAAGTCAGAGCGATTCGACCAACAGTTTACGAGATGTCACGTATTTAAAGGGTAATCGAAAATTTTTTAAGTTCAGTGACCGAAATTTTTTTTAGAGTTCCGAATAGTTCTCACAGTATTTTTTAGCAGTTCTCGACGAGTTCTGACGAAAAGTCTAATAAGTCAAAGCGATTCGACCAACAGTTTACAAGATGTCACGTATTTAAAGGGTGATCGAAAATTTTTTAAGTTCAGTGACCGAAATTTTTTTTAGAGTTCCGAATAGTTCTCACAGTATTTTTTGGCAGTTCTCGACGAGTTCTGACGAAAAGTCTAATAAGTCAGAGCGATTCGACCAACAGTTTTACGAGATGTCACGTATTTAAAGGGTAATCGAAAATTTTTTAAGTTCAGTGACCGAAATTTTTTTAGAGTTCCGAATAGTTCTCACAGTATTTTTTAGCAGTTCTCGACGAGTTCTGACGAAAAGTCTAATAAGTCAAAGCGATTCGACCAACAGTTTACAAGATGTCACGTATTTAAAGGGTGATCGAAAATTTTTTAAGTTCAGTGACCAAAATTTTTTTTAGAGTTCCGAATAGTTCTCACAGTATTTTTTGGCAGTTCTCGACGAGTTCTGACGAAAAGTCTAATAAGTCAGAGCGATTCGACCAACAGTTTACGAGATGTCACGTATTTAAAGGGTAATCGAAAATTTTTTAAGTTCAGTGACCGAAATTTTTTTTAGAGTTCCGAATAGTTCTCACAGTATTTTTTGGCAGTTCTCGACGAGTTCTGACGAAAAGTCTAATAAGTCAGAGCGATTCGACCAACAGTTTACGAGATGTCACGTATTTAAAGGGTAATCGAAAATTTTTTAAGTTCAGTGACCGAAATTTTTTTTAGAGTTCCGAATAGTTCTCACAGTATTTTTTAGCAGTTCTCGACGAGTTCTGACGAAAAGTCTAATAAGTCAAAGCGATTCGACCAACAGTTTACAAGATGTCACGTATTTAAAGGGTGATCGAAAATTTTTTAAGTTCAGTGACCGAAATTTTTTTTAGAGTTCCGAATAGTTCTCACAGTATTTTTTGGCAGTTCTCGACGAGTTCTGACGAAAAGTCTAATAAGTCAGAGCGATTCGACCAACAGTTTACGAGATGTCACGTATTTAAAGGGTAATCGAAAATTTTTTAAGTTCAGTGACCGAAATTTTTTTTAGAGTTCCGAATAGTTCTCACAGTATTTTTTAGCAGTTCTCGACGAGTTCTGACGAAAAGTCTAATAAGTCAAAGCGATTCGACCAACAGTTTACAAGATGTCACGTATTTAAAGGGTGATCGAAAATTTTTTAAGTTCAGTGACCAAAATTTTTTTTAGAGTTCCGAATAGTTCTCACAGTATTTTTTGGCAGTTCTCGACGAGTTCTGACGAAAAGTCTAATAAGTCAAAGCGATTCGACCAATAGTTTACGAGATGTCACGTATTTAAAGGGTAATCGAAAATTTTTTAAGTTCAGTGACCGAAATTTTTTTTTAGAGTTCCGAATAGTTCTCACAGTATTTTTTGACAGTTCTCGATGAGTTCTGACGAAAAGTCTAATAAGTCAGAGCGATTCGACCAACAGTTTACAAGATGTCACGTATTTAAAGAGTAATCGAAAATTTTTTAAGTTTAGTGACCGAAATGTTTTTTAGAGTTCCGAATAGTTCTCACAGTATTTTTTGGCAGTTCTCGACGGGTTCTGACGAAAAGTCTAATAAGTCAAAGCGATTCGACCAATAGTTTACGAGATGTCACGTATTTAAAGGGTAATCGAAAATTTTTTAAGTTCAGTGACCGAAATTTTTTTTAGAGTTCCGAATAGTTCTCACAGTATTTTTTGACAGTTCTCGATGAGTTCTGACGAAAAGTCTAATAAGTCAGAGCGATTCGACCAACAGTTTACAAGATGTCACGTATTTAAAGAGTAATCGAAAATTTTTTAAGTTTAGTGACCGAAATGTTTTTTAGAGTTCCGAATAGTTCTCACAGTATTTTTTGGCAGTTCTCGACGGGTTCTGACGAAAAGTCTAATAAGTCAAAGCGATTCGACCAATAGTTTACGAGATGTCACGTATTTAAAGGGTAATCGAAAATTTTTTAAGTTCAGTGACCGAAATTTTTTTTAGAGTTCCGAATAGTTCTCACAGTATTTTTTGGCAGTTCTCGACGAGTTCTGACGAAAAGTCTAATAAGTCAGAGCGATTCGACCAACAGTTTACGAGATGTCACGTATTTAAAGGGTAATCGAAAATTTTTTAAGTTCAGTGACCGAAATTTTTTTTAGAGTTCCGAATAGTTCTCACAGTATTTTTTGGCAGTTCTCGACGAGTTCTGACGAAAAGTCTAATAAGTCAAAGCGATTCGACCAACAGTTTACAAGATGTCACGTATTTAAAGGGTGATCGAAAATTTTTTAAGTTCAGTGACCAAAATTTTTTTTAGAGTTCCGAATAGTTCTCACAGTATTTTTGGCAGTTCTCGACGAGTTCTGACGAAAAGTCTAATAAGTCAAAGCGATTCGACCAATAGTTTACGAGATGTCACGTATTTAAAGGGTAATCGAAAATTTTTTAAGTTCAGTGACCGAAATTTTTTTTAGAGTTCCGAATAGTTCTCACAGTATTTTTTGGCAGTTCTCGACGAGTTCTGACGAAAAGTCTAATAAGTCAAAGCGATTCGACCAATAGTTTACGAGATGTCACGTATTTAAAGGGTAATCGAAAATTTTTAAGTTCAGTGACCGAAATTTTTTTTAGAGTTCCGAATAGTTCTCACAGTATTTTTTAGCAGTTCTCGACGAGTTCTGACGAAAAGTCTAATAAGTCAAAGCGATTCGACCAACAGTTTACAAGATGTCACGTATTTAAAGGGTGATCGAAAATTTTTTAAGTTCAGTGACCAAAATTTTTTTTAGAGTTCCGAATAGTTCTCACAGTATTTTTTGGCAGTTCTCGACGAGTTCTGACGAAAAGTCTAATAAGTCAAAGCGATTCGACCAACAGTTTACAAGATGTCACGTATTTAAAGGGTGATCGAAAATTTTTTAAGTTCAGTGACCAAAATTTTTTTTAGAGTTCCGAATAGTTCTCACAGTATTTTTTGGCAGTTCTCGACGAGTTCTGACGAAAAGTCTAATAAGTCAGAGCGATTCGACCAACAGTTTACGAGATGTCACGTATTTAAAGGGTAATCGAAAATTTTTTAAGTTCAGTGACCGAAATTTTTTTTAGAGTTCCGAATAGTTCTCACAGTATTTTTTAGCAGTTCTCGACGAGTTCTGACGAAAAGTCTAATAAGTCAAAGCGATTCGACCAACAGTTTACAAGATGTCACGTATTTAAAGGGTGATCGAAAATTTTTTAAGTTCAGTGACCGAAATTTTTTTTAGAGTTCCGAATAGTTCTCACAGTATTTTTTGGCAGTTCTCGACGAGTTCTGACGAAAAGTCTAATAAGTCAGAGCGATTCGACCAACAGTTTACGAGATGTCACGTATTTAAAGGGTAATCGAAAATTTTTTAAGTTCAGTGACCGAAATTTTTTTTAGAGTTCCGAATAGTTCTCACAGTATTTTTTAGCAGTTCTCGACGAGTTCTGACGAAAAGTCTAATAAGTCAAAGCGATTCGACCAACAGTTTACAAGATGTCACGTATTTAAAGGGTGATCGAAAATTTTTTAAGTTCAGTGACCAAAATTTTTTTTAGAGTTCCGAATAGTTCTCACAGTATTTTTTGGCAGTTCTCGACGAGTTCTGACGAAAAGTCTAATAAGTCAGAGCGATTCGACCAACAGTTTACGAGATGTCACGTATTTAAAGGGTAATCGAAAATTTTTTAAGTTCAGTGACCGAAATTTTTTTTAGAGTTCCGAATAGTTCTCACAGTATTTTTTGGCAGTTCTCGACGAGTTCTGACGAAAAGTCTAATAAGTCAGAGCGATTCGACCAACAGTTTACGAGATGTCACGTATTTAAAGGGTAATCGAAAATTTTTTAAGTTCAGTGACCGAAATTTTTTTTAGAGTTCCGAATAGTTCTCACAGTATTTTTTAGCAGTTCTCGACGAGTTCTGACGAAAAGTCTAATAAGTCAAAGCGATTCGACCAACAGTTTACAAGATGTCACGTATTTAAAGGGTGATCGAAAATTTTTTAAGTTCAGTGACCGAAATTTTTTTTAGAGTTCCGAATAGTTCTCACAGTATTTTTTGGCAGTTCTCGACGAGTTCTGACGAAAAGTCTAATAAGTCAGAGCGATTCGACCAACAGTTTACGAGATGTCACGTATTTAAAGGGTAATCGAAAATTTTTTAAGTTCAGTGACCGAAATTTTTTTTAGAGTTCCGAATAGTTCTCACAGTATTTTTTAGCAGTTCTCGACGAGTTCTGACGAAAAGTCTAATAAGTCAAAGCGATTCGACCAACAGTTTACAAGATGTCACGTATTTAAAGGGTGATCGAAAATTTTTTAAGTTCAGTGACCAAAATTTTTTTAGAGTTCCGAATAGTTCTCACAGTATTTTTTGGCAGTTCTCGACGAGTTCTGACGAAAAGTCTAATAAGTCAAAGCGATTCGACCAATAGTTTACGAGATGTCACGTATTTAAAGGGTAATCGAAAATTTTTTAAGTTCAGTGACCGAAATTTTTTTTAGAGTTCCGAATAGTTCTCACAGTATTTTTTGACAGTTCTCGATGAGTTCTGACGAAAAGTCTAATAAGTCAGAGCGATTCGACCAACAGTTTACAAGATGTCACGTATTTAAAGAGTAATCGAAAATTTTTTAAGTTTAGTGACCGAAATGTTTTTTAGAGTTCCGAATAGTTCTCACAGTATTTTTTGGCAGTTCTCGACGGGTTCTGACGAAAAGTCTAATAAGTCAAAGCGATTCGACCAATAGTTTACGAGATGTCACGTATTTAAAGGGTAATCGAAAATTTTTTAAGTTCAGTGACCGAAATTTTTTTTAGAGTTCCGAATAGTTCTCACAGTATTTTTTGGCAGTTCTCGACGAGTTCTGACGAAAAGTCTAATAAGTCAGAGCGATTCGACCAACAGTTTACGAGATGTCACGTATTTAAAGGGTAATCGAAAATTTTTTAAGTTCAGTGACCGAAATTTTTTTTAGAGTTCCGAATAGTTCTCACAGTATTTTTTGGCAGTTCTCGACGAGTTCTGACGAAAAGTCTAATAAGTCAAAGCGATTCGACCAACAGTTTACAAGATGTCACGTATTTAAAGGGTGATCGAAAATTTTTTAAGTTCAGTGACCAAAATTTTTTTTAGAGTTCCGAATAGTTCTCACAGTATTTTTTGGCAGTTCTCGACGAGTTCTGACGAAAAGTCTAATAAGTCAAAGCGATTCGACCAATAGTTTACGAGATGTCACGTATTTAAAGGGTAATCGAAAATTTTTTAAGTTCAGTGACCGAAATTTTTTTTAGAGTTCCGAATAGTTCTCACAGTATTTTTTGGCAGTTCTCGACGAGTTCTGACGAAAAGTCTAATAAGTCAAAGCGATTCGACCAATAGTTTACGAGATGTCACGTATTTAAAGGGTAATCGAAAATTTTTTAAGTTCAGTGACCGAAATTTTTTTTTAGAGTTCCGAATAGTTCTCACAGTATTTTTTGACAGTTCTCGATGAGTTCTGACGAAAAGTCTAATAAGTCAGAGCGATTCGACCAACAGTTTACAAGATGTCACGTATTTAAAGAGTAATCGAAAATTTTTTAAGTTTAGTGACCGAAATGTTTTTTAGAGTTCCGAATAGTTCTCACAGTATTTTTTGGCAGTTCTCGACGGGTTCTGACGAAAAGTCTAATAAGTCAAAGCGATTCGACCAATAGTTTACGAGATGTCACGTATTTAAAGGGTAATCGAAAATTTTTTAAGTTCAGTGACCGAAATTTTTTTTAGAGTTCCGAATAGTTCTCACAGTATTTTTTGGCAGTTCTCGACGAGTTCTGACGAAAAGTCTAATAAGTCAGAGCGATTCGACCAACAGTTTTACGAGATGTCACGTATTTAAAGGGTAATCGAAAATTTTTTAAGTTCAGTGACCGAAATTTTTTTTAGAGTTCCGAATAGTTCTCACAGTATTTTTTGGCAGTTCTCGACGAGTTCTGACGAAAAGTCTAATAAGTCAAAGCGATTCGACCAACAGTTTACAAGATGTCACGTATTTAAAGGGTGATCGAAAATTTTTTAAGTTCAGTGACCAAAATTTTTTTAGAGTTCCGAATAGTTCTCACAGTATTTTTTGGCAGTTCTCGACGAGTTCTGACGAAAAGTCTAATAAGTCAAAGCGATTCGACCAATAGTTTACGAGATGTCACGTATTTAAAGGGTAATCGAAAATTTTTTAAGTTCAGTGACCGAAATTTTTTTTAGAGTTCCGAATAGTTCTCACAGTATTTTTTGGCAGTTCTCGACGAGTTCTGACGAAAAGTCTAATAAGTCAAAGCGATTCGACCAATAGTTTACGAGATGTCACGTATTTAAAGGGTAATCGAAAATTTTTTAAGTTCAGTGACCGAAATTTTTTTTAGAGTTCCGAATAGTTCTCACAGTATTTTTTAGCAGTTCTCGACGAGTTCTGACGAAAAGTCTAATAAGTCAAAGCGATTCGACCAACAGTTTACAAGATGTCACGTATTTAAAGGGTGATCGAAAATTTTTTAAGTTCAGTGACCAAAATTTTTTTTAGAGTTCCGAATAGTTCTCACAGTATTTTTTGGCAGTTCTCGACGAGTTCTGACGAAAAGTCTAATAAGTCAAAGCGATTCGACCAACAGTTTACAAGATGTCACGTATTTAAAGGGTGATCGAAAATTTTTTAAGTTCAGTGACCAAAATTTTTTTTAGAGTTCCGAATAGTTCTCACAGTATTTTTTGGCAGTTCTCGACGAGTTCTGACGAAAAGTCTAATAAGTCAGAGCGATTCGACCAACAGTTTACGAGATGTCACGTATTTAAAGGGTAATCGAAAATTTTTAAGTTCAGTGACCGAAATTTTTTTTAGAGTTCCGAATAGTTCTCACAGTATTTTTTAGCAGTTCTCGACGAGTTCTGACGAAAAGTCTAATAAGTCAAAGCGATTCGACCAACAGTTTACAAGATGTCACGTATTTAAAGGGTGATCGAAAATTTTTTAAGTTCAGTGACCGAAATTTTTTTTAGAGTTCCGAATAGTTCTCACAGTATTTTTTGGCAGTTCTCGACGAGTTCTGACGAAAAGTCTAATAAGTCAGAGCGATTCGACCAACAGTTTACGAGATGTCACGTATTTAAAGGGTAATCGAAAATTTTTTAAGTTCAGTGACCGAAATTTTTTTTAGAGTTCCGAATAGTTCTCACAGTATTTTTTAGCAGTTCTCGACGAGTTCTGACGAAAAGTCTAATAAGTCAAAGCGATTCGACCAACAGTTTACAAGATGTCACGTATTTAAAGGGTGATCGAAAATTTTTTAAGTTCAGTGACCAAAATTTTTTTAGAGTTCCGAATAGTTCTCACAGTATTTTTTGGCAGTTCTCGACGAGTTCTGACGAAAAGTCTAATAAGTCAAAGCGATTCGACCAATAGTTTACGAGATGTCACGTATTTAAAGGGTAATCGAAAATTTTTTAAGTTCAGTGACCGAAATTTTTTTTAGAGTTCCGAATAGTTCTCACAGTATTTTTTGACAGTTCTCGATGAGTTCTGACGAAAAGTCTAATAAGTCAGAGCGATTCGACCAACAGTTTACAAGATGTCACGTATTTAAAGAGTAATCGAAAATTTTTTAAGTTTAGTGACCGAAATGTTTTTTAGAGTTCCGAATAGTTCTCACAGTATTTTTTGGCAGTTCTCGACGGGTTCTGACGAAAAGTCTAATAAGTCAAAGCGATTCGACCAATAGTTTACGAGATGTCACGTATTTAAAGGGTAATCGAAAATTTTTTAAGTTCAGTGACCGAAATTTTTTTTAGAGTTCCGAATAGTTCTCACAGTATTTTTTTGGCAGTTCTCGACGAGTTCTGACGAAAAGTCTAATAAGTCAGAGCGATTCGACCAACAGTTTACGAGATGTCACGTATTTAAAGGGTAATCGAAAATTTTTTAAGTTCAGTGACCGAAATTTTTTTTAGAGTTCCGAATAGTTCTCACAGTATTTTTTGGCAGTTCTCGACGAGTTCTGACGAAAAGTCTAATAAGTCAAAGCGATTCGACCAACAGTTTACAAGATGTCACGTATTTAAAGGGTGATCGAAAATTTTTTAAGTTCAGTGACCAAAATTTTTTTTAGAGTTCCGAATAGTTCTCACAGTATTTTTTGGCAGTTCTCGACGAGTTCTGACGAAAAGTCTAATAAGTCAAAGCGATTCGACCAATAGTTTACGAGATGTCACGTATTTAAAGGGTAATCGAAAATTTTTTAAGTTCAGTGACCGAAATTTTTTTTAGAGTTCCGAATAGTTCTCACAGTATTTTTTGGCAGTTCTCGACGAGTTCTGACGAAAAGTCTAATAAGTCAAAGCGATTCGACCAATAGTTTACGAGATGTCACGTATTTAAAGGGTAATCGAAAATTTTTTAAGTTCAGTGACCGAAATTTTTTTTAGAGTTCCGAATAGTTCTCACAGTATTTTTTGACAGTTCTCGATGAGTTCTGACGAAAAGTCTAATAAGTCAGAGCGATTCGACCAACAGTTTACAAGATGTCACGTATTTAAAGAGTAATCGAAAATTTTTTAAGTTTAGTGACCGAAATGTTTTTTAGAGTTCCGAATAGTTCTCACAGTATTTTTTGGCAGTTCTCGACGGGTTCTGACGAAAAGTCTAATAAGTCAAAGCGATTCGACCAATAGTTTACGAGATGTCACGTATTTAAAGGGTAATCGAAAATTTTTTAAGTTCAGTGACCGAAATTTTTTTTAGAGTTCCGAATAGTTCTCACAGTATTTTTTGGCAGTTCTCGACGAGTTCTGACGAAAAGTCTAATAAGTCAGAGCGATTCGACCAACAGTTTACGAGATGTCACGTATTTAAAGGGTAATCGAAAATTTTTTAAGTTCAGTGACCGAAATTTTTTTTTAGAGTTCCGAATAGTTCTCACAGTATTTTTTGGCAGTTCTCGACGAGTTCTGACGAAAAGTCTAATAAGTCAAAGCGATTCGACCAACAGTTTACAAGATGTCACGTATTTAAAGGGTGATCGAAAATTTTTTAAGTTCAGTGACCAAAATTTTTTTTAGAGTTCCGAATAGTTCTCACAGTATTTTTTGGCAGTTCTCGACGAGTTCTGACGAAAAGTCTAATAAGTCAAAGCGATTCGACCAATAGTTTACGAGATGTCACGTATTTAAAGGGTAATCGAAAATTTTTTAAGTTCAGTGACCGAAATTTTTTTTAGAGTTCCGAATAGTTTTCACAGTATTTTTTGGCAGTTCTCGACGAGTTCTGACGAAAAGTCTAATAAGTCAAAGCGATTCGACCAACAGTTTACAAGATGTCACGTATTTAAAGGGTGATCGAAAATTTTTTAAGTTCAGTGACCGAAATTTTTTTTAGAGTTCCGAATAGTTCTCACAGTATTTTTTGGCAGTTCTCGACGAGTTCTGACGAAAAGTCTAATAAGTCAAAGCGATTCGACCAATAGTTTACGAGATGTCACGTATTTAAAGGGTAATCGAAAATTTTTTAAGTTCAGTGACCGAAATTTTTTTTAGAGTTCCGAATAGTTCTCACAGTATTTTTTGGCAGTTCTCGACGAGTTCTGACGAAAAGTCTAATAAGTCTAAAAAAAATTTCGGTCACTGAACTTAAAAAAATTTTCGATTACCCTTTAAATACGTGACATCTCGTAAACTGTTGGTCGAATCGCTCTGACTTATTAGACTTTTCGTCAGAACTCGTCGAGAACTGTCCAAAAATACAGTGAGAACTACTCGGAACTTTAAAAAAAATTTCAGTCACTGAACTTAGAAAATTTTCAGTTGAGCAAAATTTTTTTTAGAGTTCCGAGTAGTTCTAAATAACGTTTTGAGTAGTTCTCTACGAGTTCTAACGAAAAATCTTATGGCTCAAAGTAATCGGATGACGAGATAAGAAAGTATAAGTGTTATTTTAACTGATATGTAAAATTGTTTAAGGTTCTGATTATTATTATTTTTTTTAGTTTATATTGTTTTAAAGCGTCGAGAACTCTTTGAAATAAACAAAATAACAATAAGATTATCTCAGAACTATTAAATCTTAAAATTTAAATTTTTTAAATAAACAATTTTTTTTTGTAAATAAAATAAATTTTTTACGTATCAGGAACTCTAGATATTTGCAAAAAGAAGCTGTTAAACCGTTCAGAACTATTGGATCTCAAATTTCGAAAAAAAGTTGGCCCCCCAATTTTTTAATTTTAATTTCCGGCCGTTAATAAATGGAACTCTTTATATAAATTATAGAGAACTCCTAATCTCCTCAAAATAAAGTGGGAACTCTTATTAGAACTACGAAATTTTAATTTTGGGGGGCTAACTTGACACACCCATTATAAGCACTGCTATGCTCTCGGAACATCGAGAAAATGAGAAACGGGAAAACTTGTGATGATATAATGTTTCATTACGATCAATTTTATCTCTCATCGTAAAACGCTTAATATTTTTTTATTCTGAATAATGAATTGTTTCATTATTACAATCTCTAGGTATTAGGATATTAAGCGTTGAATAACCATACACAAGATATTTTATCGCGACTATCAGCGCGTGCGACGTAAAATTTTAATGAAACCGTAAACGTAAATATTATACGTGCAACGTTATGCATAACCAAGTTTCACAGCATATTAATAGCATATTAATAACTACAAT
>NW_023415693.1:0-6000 GCF_013373865.1 Monomorium pharaonis | reverse complement strand
ATGTTTCAAGTGCATTTTGGTCATTATTATATTATTATAATCAGAAAAAAATCTTTATTCTACACTAATATATGTAATTATTAATAACATTAATTTATTTACAAAGAATCAGTTATTCATTTTAAAAAAGTTCTTCCTAAAAAAAAAGAATTTGGCGCGAGATGCGTTTCTTGATTAACTGCAGCTGATAAAAATATTAGCTATATAACCAACAATTGATTAATTATCAACAATATTAATATAAAATTTTTGTTTTTTTATAGAATAAAGATTATCAAAATTACTAATTTTAAGTATTAATTTTCTACTTGTCGAAAAACAATTGCGTTTTGTGATATCTTTTTTTTTTTTTTGAAAAAAAAAACGCGAGTTTAAAATACATGGATAGTCCACTTGTGGAAGTGTGGTACACCTTCGCCATTTGTATCAATTTGTATACGTGAGAAACGTGGGAACCAGCGTGTAGGCCACATAGACTAGTGCAAGAAAGTGATTCAAAGAAAAAATATTTTATATTAAAAATAAGAAAGCAAATCGTCTCTTTAAAATGATAATTAAAGTGAATTTTTCTTAATTTTTCGAATCTCTACTATCTCGACCACGTGCTGAATCCTAAATTATAACCTAACTTAACCTAAAAATGGCTCGTAAAAGAAAGGTATTATTTTCGTTCTTACGAATTATAATAATTATATGCAATTATAATTAATATAAACTATGATAAAATTTTTTCCTCCAAATTTTTATATAAACTAAAACATTACAGAAATACATTGCATGAAAGATTTTTAAGATTTCTCATTCTTTTTCAATTTTTAAAATACTTTTTAAATTTTGTAAGATCTTATAAAAAATAATATATTAAGAAATCTTAAAAATGGGATATTTTTTAATTTACATATAAAGATTTTTGGAAAATACATAGACTTAATATTTCTGAAGTGTTCTAATTTGTATAAAATAAAATTTTTTTTAAAGGTTATACAATTATATTCTAAAATTTTTTTTATAAAAATTTTGAAAAATTATATGAAAAACAAATTGTCACCAGAAAATTAGTAACTTGAAAACATTTAATAAAATTATTATTGAAACTAAAAATTATTATACATTTGTATAGCAAATTATACATATAAGCAGGAGTGATTAGGTATTAAAAGTGGTTACTAAAGCTAATTTAATTTTTTAATAAAAATGTGTTTTTTTTACACAGGGTCGATGTGTGAAGCGAAATAAACAGATAAATACAGAAGAGAAGGAAGAATTAGTGAAAGCACCTCATTCCTTTGTATTCCATCGTGGATTGCCAGGGGAACATATTGTTGAACTTACCAAAGACTTTCGCAAAGTTATGGAACCTTTTACAGCTTCGTCCTTAAAAGCTCGAAAGAAAAATACAATTAAAGACTTTGTCTCTGTTGCAAGCGTGCTGCATGTGACTCACATGTGCATATTCACCAAAACGGAACTGGGAATATACCTTAAACTTTGCAAGTACTGTATTTGTTTTAATGAACTACTATACTTATCAATATAAAAGTTTCTTAAGAAGATTATTTAAATTAATTCATTTGTAAATTGATTTATTAATATTCTTAAATATTGCCATAGATTGCCTAGAGGACCTACACTTACCTTCAAGATACACAGTTTCTGTTTAGCACGAGATGTTATATCTATGCTAAAGAAACAGATGGTATATCAGGAGGCCTTCAAAACTTCTCCACTTTTAGTTTTAAACAATTTCAGTGGCGAGGGGATGCAATTGAAACTCATAGCTTCCACTTTCCAGAACATGTTTCCAACTATAAACTTGACCACTGTAAGTTTTGCGAGGCACTTAATTCAAGATATGCAATTTTATAAAATAGTCAATTTAAAGAAACATTAATTCATAAAATAACGCTTTGACAGGTTAATCTGAGCACGATTCGTCGTTGCATATGTCTAAATTACAATGCAACGTCAAAAACTATTGACTTTAGACATTATACGATCAAAGTTATACCTGTAGGTTTGTCGAGAGGTATTAAAAAAATAGTACAAGCAAAAGTACCAAATTTGTCTAAATATCAAGATATTTCGGAATTTCTGACGAAACCGACCATGTCAGAAAGCGAAGCAGAAGATGACGAAAGCAGTCATGTCACATTATCACAAAAATTGTCGTCAAGAGGGAATCATGCTGATTCTAAAAGCGCGATTCGATTATTCGAGTTAGGACCGAGAATAACATTGCAGGTAGTTAAAAGAACTAAATTATCTGATCTCTACAAATAATAAATTTATAGATATTTATTTTATATTTTGTTCCAATCTGTTTTAGTTAATCAAGGTGGAAAATGGACTCCTCGATGGCGAAGTGCTTTTCCATGAACTTGTACATAAAACAGAAGAAGAGAAACATGCGATAAAAAAGAGAAGAGAAACGAAGAAGAAATTAAAGGAAAAGAGAAAAAAGTTGCAGGAAGAAAATAAAAAGAAGAAGGAAGCACAAAAAGAGAAACACAAAGAGAAGTCGTTGAAAGGAATTCAAAAGAAAAAAGAGAATGATATACTTCTACAAAAAATTGCGAAGGAATCTACCGAAAAGAGTGCATTGGAGGAAGACGACGATGTACAATATTATCGTGAAGAAGTGGGAGAAGAACCTGATAAAGGTATATATGTAAATAAAAAATATTATAACAGTACTAATATTTTAAATAAATGTAAAAACTAGTAATTCTTGTCTTTTTTGTCGACTGTATGGCAAATATATTTATTGTATTGAAATTTTTTCACGATATTTAAATAAATTTAGACGTTTAATTTGATGCTACAATGTAATTTTCCGTTTCAGATTTGTTTCAAACAAAAATTGGTACCAAGAGGCCGTATAAGCACATAATGCGATACAAATCAAAAAAAGCGAAATTCGATAAACCCTAGAGTAACATTGAGTAAATTATAAAAAAGAAAAAAATCTCCAAAATAAAATGTTATAAAGTCCACAACTTGTTAAAGTATCAATATTTTTGCAAAGTATACTAACACAAATATATTAATTACGCAATCTGTTTAATTACAAAATCTGTTTATTATCAGAGTATCTCTATTAAAGAAGAAAAAATTGAAGGAAAACTACAGTTAAGAAGAAAATTGTGCATTAATGCGCTCCAACTTGTACAAGCAACATTTTACATAAAATTCTTATTTTATCTTATAATCAAATTTTCCCTTTTAAGAAATTTGATTATATCTGATAATATATGTTTTATATATAAACAAAATAAATTTAAATTTATAAATGTTAAACTTTTTTATCACAAAAACTTTTTGATATTATTACTTGTAATATCTAAGATACTAATTATCAAACTTATATCACTTTGTATATAAGTCTTTTTTTTCCATTAAAAGATTTCTGTTCTAAAATATAAATTTAATTTCGGATATTCTTTACTCTGTATTTATTCATAGAGTGTATAGATTTTTACATAGATCATTACGCAGTTTTTAAAAACGATTGTACATAACGATTATAAACAACAGTAACACCGTGTATTACTATTGTGTTAGAAACTGTATAAAATATAATGTGTAAAATTAGCAGGCACGATGCAAATGGCGACTAAAATTTAATTTTTTATACTAATTTATTCCGATTATATAATACTTTTATATATACACACTATATCTTAGTTAAGTTAAACATTCATTATATCACAGGAATTATATTATCTTAAAGAACATGTAAAATTGGCAAAAAAACATACTGTTATCATCTGTAGTCGATATATGAAATAAGTAATAAAGTTTGCATCTTTATGTCATAAAAATATAAAACTACATTATAATATTATAACATTAAAAAATAGAATATTTACATTTTATATGCTCTATCCCTTACATAAACTTTAAATCTAATTATTGTCTAATCGAATGTCACGTGATAGAAGGCCATGAATTACGTACATAATATTAATTTAATATATATATTATATATATTGCAATCGATAACGTTTGGTAAATATAAGGCAAAAAAATGTTTTTGCAGATCATAAATTTTTGGAATTCAACAACTTCTCGAATTCCTGTATTTGTTTTTCGAGTTCCTTTATAGTCTTGGTTCGAGATCGACACACTTCCTTCATAATCTGCTTTTCCTTCTCCAATTTCGTTATTCTAATTTCGTCCTGTATGAAATTATATCATGAAAGATAATTTATAAATTAGCATTAATAATGTAGATGTGACAATGTGATACCATTAAACTGGAGCAATGAAACGATTGCTCTTGCGCGCAATTCTTTCTTTTTATTGTTAAATGGCAGACTGATTGTCCCAGTTCAGATATATTGATATATACTTACATCGATTATGCCGCTGCTTGTGCCACAAAAGCGCAATAAGTTAGTCGGCATCGTTTGGCACGTTTGATGTCTCCTATTTATAAGTCTCTGTTTGCACACATCACATTCTTTCGCACTTGTGCGTACCATGACCATTTGGAGTCGTTTAATTTCCGCCTTTAACTCGCTATTCTGTAAGAATACGCAAAATTTTATAAAATCAAAATTTGAATTTACAATCGTAGTAATGTTCGTAATAATTAAATACGATAAAGTACCTTATTACTATACGCCGACAGCTGCTCCTGTAGGTCTTGACACTTCGATTCATAAGGGAAACTTCCGCTACGTATCTGCAGCTCCAACGTCGCAATTTTTCCATTCTTCGACACCACTTCCAGTTGCAACTCTCGTATCTTGTTTTTCAACGTCGCACAATTACATTCATCATCGTGAGATCTGTTAGAGGATGACATGTTCGTACTCTGCGTCGTCTTTCTCTCGAGAGCCGTGACCTTTTCTCGTAACTCGTCAGCTTCGTTACGACATGTGAAATACTGATCCTGTAACTTCGTATTCTCAATGTCATGTTCGCGAATGACATCCGCCAACTCGTCCAACTCTTGATCAAGTTCCTTGTTCTTCTCCGTCAATATCTTTATCTCGTTAATATAATTCTCAATATCCTTGTTCTTCTGATTTAACTGTACTTTCGTTGCTTCGAGCTCTAACGCAACTTTATTTTTCTCTTGCAGCAAATCATTATATTTCTCGCAGGTAGTATACGTGTCGTTATGTCTGGATTTATACGATAACAATGTTTCCCTTAATTCCTGATTGTCTTTGCACGTCGCATCGTACTGGCTACTTAAAGTAACTACTTGCTTCATCAAATCGGTCTTCGTAGCCTGCAACTCCGTTATTCGGTTGCTGGCGCCGTCCAAATTATTTCGCAAAGACCTGTTCAAGTCTTTCAGCTCTTCTATCTGTTCTTCCGCTAAGATTTTACTCGTACTGCTCCTGACACGCTTTTCCAACGTCGCGCATTTACATTGTAACATCGCGTGATCGTCCCTCAAGGTGTTCATCTCCTCCATCAAGGCTACATTCTTGTTATTCAATTCAGCTATCTGTTTGTTCAACTCGACGCTGTTCAGTTCTTCATATTTCAATTGATCATTAATCGTGTCAATTTCTTTCTTATTTTCCATTTTCAGGGACTCTATTTCCATCTTGTATTGTTCTATACTGGCTTTTCGCTCGCTAATCTGTTGCTTCAGCAGCTCGTTCTCAGGCACGATTGTCTCGAGATTAGCTTTATATTCTGTTAGCTCGTCGCATTTAGCTTTCAAAAGTTCCTTGATCTCCGTGATACGTAATTCTTTTTCTTCACACTCCTTGTTCAAATAGTTGTAAGCCTCCGTAAGCTGTTCGAATTCGACCTGCATATTCTGAATAATTTGATTGTTTTTCATTAATTCATTACTTTTCAAGTCGATAATGTTCTTCATTTGCTTCTGATTGGCCTCGAGACCTTCGATGTTACTTGTCAACTCCATGTTTTTCGTCTTGAAGGACTCTATCGTGCACACGAGATCCTCAATCCGTTTGTTGTAGGCGTCCTTCTCCGATTTCAATTTTAATTGAAATTCCGTTTCTTTATTCC
>NW_023415692.1:0-43944 GCF_013373865.1 Monomorium pharaonis | reverse complement strand
CGGGTATGCGTATCCGGGCTCCTATAAATCCGAAGGCTGTCCGCCGGCTTTAATACCGTGGCGAAATCAATTTTACCGTGGGTGGCTGCTATACATATCGGGCCCCGTGCTGTAATTAAATTGTTACTTCGGGCGGACCGCACGCCAATCGACATGGGCGGCCACCGAACACCCACACTCGCGCTCCCCGCCGCCGTATTTATGGCCCTTTATACCCAGTGCGTGTCCTCTATTAATAACGCGGGATATTAATGAATCCTGCGAGAGGAATCCCTGCTTTATCCGCGTATCCTGGGAAGACACGCGTGGGTGGAAACCGTCGTCGTAGGCGCCACGTTAAGCCCCGCGTTTCCTCCCCCTGTTTCCTCCCTTCCCGCCGAGCCTTTCGCCGAGGCTCCTTCCTCAAGCGCCCACTTTTTAAGCGGCCGTGTTTTCCATCAAACGCGCGAGCACACCCCGCGCGCGTTGTGTTTCGTTAATGAATATTCGAACGGTTTAGAGACGGTGTGAAATATATCGTCCGTGGTAAGAGGTAACGTGTTCTCGGCCGCGCGTACGTGGTAGTGATCCATGGGGCGATGTAAAAGCGCGGAGGTGCTTCGATCGCGGCCATTAATCATCGGAGGGATAGATGTTGTGCAATAATTTATCGGTCCCGTGGTATTATGAATGGAAAATTACGGCGGTCGATTATGAATTCTCCGCGCCTCTCGCTCGTACGTGGCCGATACCGAGACGACTTACGCCGTGCGTGTTGTATCCCTCCGTCGCATTTAATAACAAGCTGAGAAATCCATATATCGATAAAATATTGCAACACGCGCATCCAAAATGATCTCCCGACCTTCCCGATAAACATTTCTTTTTTTATTCTTTCAAATATGCTTTCATGCATATGCATATGCCGTGGATTTCGCTCGAGTCAGGAATTCTGAAGGGTGATGGATGTTATCGCGTAGCTTTGCAAATTTCTTCGCTAAAAGATATACATTCCACGATGTGCACGGCGTTTATTTTTAGTAGCTTACTTTTCGACGTCCCACACGAAGCCGCTGTTAATGAAGAAGCGAGCCATCTTGCAGTCCTCTCTCCTCGCGAGCGACGTAAAATCCGGGTTTTACCTCGTACTTGGCACCGCGCGTGATCTCGCAGTCACCTCGGCCATTCGTTTACATAGATCTTCGTCAGCGGGAAACGCGTACGCGTTCGTTTCGAAACTCCATTAGCATCGGTAGGCGGGACTGTCACGCGCGCGTCGCAGCGGGAAGAATCGCACGTGTCATAAATATACATGCGCGATCGGCATGTGGACCGGCGTGCGTGGATTCGCTTCCTTGCTTTTAGCTTATCGGTGCTGCTGCTGCTGCTGCTGCTGCTCATCGGGCACCCCGAATCTCGAGGACGTGAGAGGGTTCAGAGCCGACCACGGAGTCCGATAATTGGTAAGGGTTAGGCTCGTTCGAGTGCTGTTTGTTCGCTCGGCCGTTAAATAAATAGTGCCGATAGCCCTCATCCATTCCCACAGGCGCCACGGAGTTTAGCACAGGAATTTCCTCAGTCGCCAGCAAGTATGTATGAGTCAGTGGCGAAAGGATTTTACGGTATGGAAAGGTCGAGAAACCGGAATCAGTTCTTTCGGAAATATGAAAGTATTTTACCACAACAATGCTACGATTGTTTAAAAAAGCGATAGAACCGAGAGAAATTTTATTGTCACGAAATCGTTAATTATACCCGCAATTTCCGAGAAAATGCGAGGAAACCGAAGGGGAAAAAATTCAGTCGCGTTACAATCTGCGTTTTTCCCGGTCCGACGCGGTCGAGCGTATTCCCCGAGAAGAAATTGCGCCGTGGCGCAACGGCGCGCGGCGCGCCGGGACGAAAAGTTTCGCGTTATCATTAGCTCCCGTTTTTCACGCGCGCCAGCCTCTCTCGTTCGAGATCGGCGGCGTGGTTTTTAGCGCGGTTTATCGACCGGATGTCGAGCAGGGGGAGAAACGCTTCGGCCGGCGCGCACGATACCGCGCCGTAACATCTTTACTCCGGGCCCGAGCTGCCGCTGATTGGCAGCCGAGCGCTTTCTGCTGGCACGACTTCCTTAAACTCGCTATATAAATCGCGCATCCCGTACAATTTATCCGCCGTAAAGCGAGTGCGTCCGTGAGAAAGTGCGCACGTGTGCGCGTGAGGACATCCTCTCTCTATCTCACGCGACACCGAAAGCGAATAAGTTACGATGCGCGGACCGTGGCGTCATTCTCTTATTTTTTTTTTTCGCGTATAATTCCAGAGAGATATTGACAGAGTTATTGAAATCGCAGTTAAAGCTCAATCAACGTCACGCGATCACGCCAGTGTCTCGCAGTAATGACAAGTTAATTAGTCCCCGAGGACCGCGGGAGGAGAATCATCGGTGCGAGTATCCGTGCGAAGCAGCGAGGAGGAATGCCACAGGTGGCGCGGATAAAAAATACCGTTTCTCATTATCATAGCAGCACGGAATGACGAACGTTTTGCGCGTCTCATCCACAATTACAGCATCATTGTGTTGTTGTCGGGCTCGCGAGTACGCGCGCGCGCGCGCTCTCACGTAACAGCTAAAAGCAATTACTACGCTTCTTCTTGGCCTGCAAGATCGGTATGCTTGATATGTAATTTCGTCCGGAAGAACAAATAATCGGCAATAAAAACCGCGCAATGACCAAGCTAACGAAAACCGCATGCGGACGAAGAATGGAGGATGACGGGGACAAATTGAACGTTACGAAGGTTCTGACGTGCGGGAACAAAACGTGAAATGAGAATGCGGCAACGGATACGGACTCCTCGTAATTGCTTCTCCTCATTAAGGGGGACATTTTACTCCGTTGAGCCCGACGAATTTGCGAATCCCCACGCACGCGGCGATTCCGCAATGCTGCGGAGCGGGGAAAAAAAGTGAGAAGCGAAAGTTCGCCGCGTTTCGCGCACCATGACAGATTCACGAGAATCGATCCCGAGGGGCGCGACGATACAGACAACGCACGATATATCCCGATGAATCTTTCTTCCACCAACGTCTCGCTGGATGAACTTGGAAGTTTTCATCAACGATACGCGACGTATAGGCAATCGCTTTAATTCGCCCCACGGCGTTGCAATTTAGCGCGTTCACCGCGGTTTATTGGTCGGGCCAGGCCGGCTTGTCGAATCAAAAATCGCGGACGCCACGTCGGTGGCTAATCGCCCGAGGAATAAAGCTTTAACGGGAGCTGTCTCGTGTGCCTCGCGCTCGCTCTCTCTCTCTCTCTCTCTCTTTCAGATATCCCACCTGCCCGAAAGAGCAATAAAGCGCGAGATTACGCGACCGCCATTAATGCGCGAGAGCGCAAAACTAATTAAGTCGGGCGACACGAGAACACCTCGGGACATTCACGCTCAAAGTAATTTTGGTACCGGCCCGAGAAAGAAACAAGAGACGCGCGCGCGCGGGGCTTTTAATTATTTATTATTGTACTCGGCTATGTAACGTGTAGGGCCCGTTGCGCGCGTAGGCCATTACACGGGGCCAGGTGGTTTCCCGTCGGATGGATATTAATCGGCCGACGATTTGAAATCCCGGGGATCGCTGCGAGGCTATGGATATTCGCGTTCGTACGCGTTAACAGTAATTACGTTCCATTTGTATATCAATGCGCGCGTATTTGAATGAATTACCAGGCGCGCCGCCTTTTTTTCCGCTTCGAAAGTGGCGGCCGTCGGCCGTTTTAGTGCGCAAAGGGATATTTGTCAAGGTGCTCGCATTCGCCGCGGTCATTGGGGAATCGATGGCTCAATTAAATTCTATATACTAAGCACGGGGGGGAGGGGGGGGGGGAGTTCAATTAGGCCCGCTTGTGTACGCTGGCATTTGAATAATGCGCGAAATAAAAGACACGTTTTAAATTTAACGCGGATCGTTTTGTGACGTTTGAAAAATATCCTGGCGTTTAATGACATTAAAAAGAAATAATTCTGTAGATTGATTTATATATATCTCCGATTAAAGATACACGCAAGATCAATCATCGCGATCGAGTGTGTCGTCGAAAAAAAAAACCTGCTCTGCATTGTGTAAACGAGAGAGAGAGGAAGAGACTGGATTCGCGCGGCAAGAATCCTCGATTCGCGTCGGAGGAGAACGAGAGAAGCGGATCCGGAGAGCGAGAAAGAGCGCGAGCGAACTTCCGGCAGTCTGCGTGTTCCGTCGCAGTTATTATCGGTGGGTTTACCTCTATATCGGACGCCGATGCTCCTCGCACGGAGAAGGAATCCGGCGGGGGCTATTCTGCCGATTTGACACAGTTTCACCGTGAAGACAGCTTAAAGGATACCGCGTGAGTTACGACCGCCGGCGGCGGTTATCTCTCGCAGCTGGCATAATAAAATTGAAATCGCATTGTGTGCCGCGCGGCCGCGCGGCAATCAACCTTACTTTTATCGTTCAGAGAAACGTTACCGGTCAGCCGGCCTCGGGTAACTACTCGCGCCTTCGTCGATCGCGCAAACTACTCCTCCTCGTCGCTGCCCGTGTTACGAGCCGCGCGCTCGCCTCGTAAAAGCGAAACCTCCGCCGAGTATGACGAGTCGATACGCGACGATAAAACGCGTCTCACCGCCGTCTAATCGCGATTTTTACACGTGCCTTTTATGGCGGACGACATTCGCAGCTCGTACCTATCGAATATAATTTTCGATAAGACAACCGCGAACTTTGCAACGCCTCGATGCAAACGAAGTTTGTTCAATAAGCTTGTAAAATCACGCTAACCAGAAATAGAGTCAGAACTTTTTAACTTTGTTAGCATACGGCAGTGTTAATTTTCTAGAATGATATTTCGCTTCCGTTATACATAATATTCGAGGAGATAAAGAGTTGTAAAACTTAATGGTCAACGATCTCTAAATAAAAATGGTAGTAATATTGCAAGGTAAATAACTGCGATAAGTAAAAAAACTCTATATTTTTTAATAAAGGAAATATATGTATATTATTCTGTGTACAATATCGCGACTGCAGATTTAAAAGTTATTTCCGCGTAAGTGCAAGAATATAGTATAGCAGGAAAGTAAAGCAATTTTATTCCTAATATATTACACGCAATAACGGATCGATTTCTACACGTGTTTCTATGATCATTAGATTAGATAGTGCCGTAAACGTAACAAGAATATAACATCGCCATCTTATCCGTAAATTGAACGAAATAAATCAAGTCTTGAGAAAAATAATTGACTTTTCATTAACTTGTGAAAGAGACCTACTACATTTTCTACTTCAAAGTATTTAATTATAAAAGAAAATATTAACGTCAAGGTATATGTTGGCAGTGATGGATGATCGATATAATTATCTAACTTATCATTCAAGGAAATGAGGCAGTCCATTGCAAAACACGCTATCCGCATCTTGTGTCTCCACGTTTTTGTAAAGTTTATTACGGCTCGCGTAACTGGCGCTACTGCTAATTGCATGATTTATCCTCTTCATTAAACAGACTTCCGCGTAACTTTTGCATTTAATCTCACTATTTTTTGCTACGTTGGCCTTGCTCTCTCGACATTTTGTAATCTTAGGTGTGCTTCGCTGCATGCAAGAATTACATATGCAAGTCATGCTCCAAAATGCGCGATATTAAAGCTTGATATTTTCGTTAGAAACCATGGATTTTACAAAACGTTATACATGAAGTCGCCAATAAAATCTAACCCAAAGCAAAAATGACATCAAATTGAGAGGTTGTTATTTTATCCTACAAAAGCGATCGTCCACACGTTCTTTCATTTATTTTTTTTTTTCTTCAACTGATATGAAAGACGAATGAAACGATAACGTTTAATCAAAGAACATATGTCATCTTATGTCTACCATCTTATCCTAGCACCGTTAGCTTGAAGTACGTAAGTGTGATTATTTTTTAAGATTCGAACGGGTTTTGCATCGTAACAGGACTACCAATCATGCATTCCGTCCCGGTGAAATCCAGAACAATTTTTAACGATGTCTTAATATGTTATGTCGCGCAAATTGCAATCTCCGCGCAGTTACGCGAACACTTTAATAATCATCTCTCGTCGGATAGATTAATTAACAGCGATTACGGACGATTATTAGTACGCATTCGGGGTTCTTGTTATCACCCTATAAATACATCGGTGGATAATTTTCGCGCATAAATCGCGTGACAGACCAGTCTTTAGGATCGGTAACACCTTCTCCGCAGCTACGTGTTGGCTTCTACTTGGCGGTATTGAATTATAACTCTTCTCCGGACCGTTGGTTAACCGTTAATTTAGCCTAAACAATTATCCGTTCGAGTTGTCATATGATTCAACGAGATCGATTGCTCTCGAAGCTGCTTTAACGAGATTATAAACGAAACAGATGTGTTACTGAAATGGCAGTAATAATTACAACCAAAAAATAGCAATTGCAATATTTTAAACTCAAGTAAAACGTCTTTCTTAGACCCTTTTCTACCAACATAGATATTAACTTTAATCTCGGTTTACCTTACTGTTTACTTTTTTCTCATTTTTGAAACTAGAATGCGATAATAAGTAGATTAAATTAAGATTAAAGTTAATCTACGTTGGTAGAAACGCCTTAGGTGTAAGTTATAGAATTGACGGGTTGCTAAAGTTAACTCATAAAGTGTCACACAAGACGTGCGAGCACTTCACTAATGTCACCGTAACTAAAATTGTCGGAAGGGATGATTTTGTTAGAAGAACGTAGCTCCTTGAAGCGAAGTGTCAACAAAGAGTGCGGCTTCCGAGATATAAAAGCCTAGCAGTAGCATTGTGTATAGGGGTGTTTAGGGTAGTGTGAATTTCTCTAAAGGATTGCCAGGACCTGGCGGCGGTTCTTGAGAGCCGCTTCCTATCGTCGGTATAACGTCGGCAAAGGAATTAAGAACCCGTAAAATGGTGCAACGGGCAATAAATGCCTTTTCGCCAGCTGCCCGCGATACCCGCCACCCCGCTCTATTCCTCCCTCGCCCCTTTCCCAGGAATCCGCCCCCGTCCGTTTCGGTTTTCTCCCAATCCGGGATTTAAGAACTGCAATTATCCGCGTTACATCACCGTAACTTTCTTAATTTTTTCTCTTTTTTTCGAAACGCACGCGGCTGCAGAATTAAGGCTAACTGAATCTCCTCGAAATTATCGCAGCGACGTTGCGGCGTCCCGCTGCGTGAAATATCGAATCGATAACTCGATCCAAATATTTTCACGACGCGTAAGTACCCATAAAGGCGTACGATTTATATAAATCGATTTCACGCAATGTCCATAGCGATACGTTAATTTTCTCTTAAAGCAAAGGATTAAGCGATCAAGAGAGAACGTAACGGCGCTTTGTCTCATATTCTCAGTGCCTATCGTTGTGGACCACGTTATTATTGGTAAAGATAATTACGGTCGCACATTACCTCGATCGCCGCGAACTCTTTTTTTGCGGCGACTTTCGCCAAAGGAATACAAAGCGGCGACGGAGACGCAAATGCGCGGGTTACGCGGGCGCGAAGTAATTTCAGGGCGAAAGCCCGCAAAAAACCGGGCGCAAATTAGTTAGCATAAAGGGAACTGTCAGCTTGATTAACTCTGTACTCGGCGCGGTGCGGTGCCTCGAGGATAACTGCGACTGCTGCGAAAGCGGTCTCGGGCTCCGGAGCCCTGCAAAAAGCGGGCTTAATTTAATCTACACGACACACTTTCTCGCACCCGGCGGAAGTGCCTATTTGCGAGTCGAGGCGAGGCACGAGGGAGCCGTTTGTACCGAGCGGCGTCGCGACGGCGAATTTCCGCGCGTCTACGTTTCATCGATCACCTCCCCCCCCCCCGTCGGCGCGCAGCGGCAACATGAAAGAAAAGCAACGACGACGACGACGACGCTTATGATCTCTCCCCCCCCCCCTCCTCTCGCAGGGGGATCCAACTACTCACCGGAGGTCACGTCTGCTCACGGCACTGTGATTCCCCCCAGGTCGAATTACGAGGGAACGAAGGGCGGACGGTCGCCCAAAGGGACGACGGAGGACGGAGGACTAATTAATTGCAGCGCGGAGAAGGGAGGAAGCAGAAGGAAGGATGACATGCTGCGGGAGTCTGAGAGTGGACGGCCGGTAGCTCGTTAAATTTTAGGGATGCGTGGACCGAAGCGACTCCCGTGCATTTGCGCTGGAACGAACGCGCGGCGTCGGGAGCGCGGGCCTGATTGAAATCTATCAGCGAGCGCCCTAATTTAATTAGGTGCGCGTTGTGTGTCTGATCGTTGCGAGAGAGCGACGAGAAGCCTCCACCACGGCGGTACCTTCGTGCGAGGACGAGTAATTCCCGCGGTGGAGCTGGACGCTCGCTTCAAAGGAGCCCCCTACGGCCATCTTCGCCCCGGCGTTCTTCGATGGAGTCAAACTCACAAGAGAACGCAAACGAGTAACGCCGTTAATAAAGGACACACGTAAACAACGTAAACGTTTCTCACATACGCACCTCGAGAGAGATTTTTCCGATCGTAAAATTCATTCTCTCAGCATGGAGGAGTCTCGAACGGGGGAAATTTACGACTGCGAAATTGTCGTTTCGCGACTCCGTCATTTCTCTGTATTTCGTGTCGCACGACGCGCACGAGTAATGCGACGCCATTTCGATTTCGAGTCACGAACGGGCCCCACGTGAAAGGGGTTTTAAAATAAGTGGTCTCGCTCGCGAGTTTGGGTCCGGGTACGCGCGGGTTATCCGGCTCGTTTATCGTGAGTCTCGCTGGAGGACCGTCCGATCGCGGTTCCGGGTACACGCGTGTCCTCCGCACTGAGCATTCTCCCCGGGCCGGTACCCGTGTCACACCGAAATCCTTTTCCTCGAGATATGATTCATTGTTGTACGCGCCTCGGAGACCACCCAGCAGTGTGCTCTGAAATCCTCGTCGAGGAGAGAAAGAGAGAAAGCCCTCCCGAGATCGATACGACCGAGACGTGCGCCCACGCTCGCCCCGCCGCCTGGCAATGGATGATGCACCGTCAGGGGCGGATTGGACCCCTAGATCCAACAGGCTAGAACCTTTACATATCGACTTGTCGGTCCTAATAGATTTATGTATCGCATGAAACCCTCTAGAGAGAGAGAGAGAGAGAGAGAGAGAGAAAGAGAGACTGCCTCTCCGGAGTTATTATACATCGCGCACCATTGTGCCATTTGAAGCGATTGTAGAGATCTTTTCTTCATTGCGCGCTTCGTCACGATCAGTGATGTTGGCATGAAATGGAAAGGATTGCGGTGGAACCTATTCTCTAAATTACAATCAGTGGAAGATCACTGAAATCAGTGAAAATACACCAATTTCAGTGGTATACTTATGACTTGTCAATCAGTGAAATAAATACACTGATCTTTTAGTGATTGTACATTAATTCTGAAGTAAAAATCACTAAAAGCCAGTGGATACTCACTAATTATCACAATTATAAGTATACCACTGCAAATTAGTAAAAATACTCTTTCTTTTATTTTTTTTTTAACAATCGCGAATATACGCGTAATGTCATAAATGCAATAGGTAATTACATATATGCGTAATATCAATCATATGGATTGTCTGACAGACGTAAAGCATAATGATAAATAATATAAATAATACAATAAGTAATGGGATATGCGAAATAAAAGCTTTAAATCGTAAAGCATGTGCTCGCATTAAAATAAAAGTCGTTTCTCTCAAGTTAAATCCGCCCCTGTGCGTCACACACGGTGAAACGGCGGACCTACCTGGAAGCAATCGATACAAAAGATATCGGAATAATCTCGCGGCGCCGGCCGAATTAGAGATCCAGCGAGTCTTTAATTGAACGTCTGAATAATGATCGCTGATCGCGCGATACGACAGTCCAGTCGTCACAAGCGCGGCAGCACAGCCTTTCTTTCGGAGCCCCCGGGTTGTCTGCGCATCAATATTCAAAAGTCCGAACTGGCCCTTAATTAAATGGACAGTATTCTGTCCCATATTCGGATTTTAAATTATCGTTATTTATGAAGCCGGAATATCTGCACATTTTCTTGACGTTTCATTATGTACAATATATATTCTCTTCGTTAAACAAATATATTTAAACGATACCTTTTGCATAAATAAGTAATTCATGAAAAGTCACATCTAGCGGTTATAAATCGCGCTATAAATCATAGACACGAAGACGAGAGAAGCGCGCGCGAATAAGTCATTTATCGAAGATGATAGTCGGCTTGATATCTCGATCAGAAGACGCGTCAGAATTATGGTTGTTGGAGATAAGTGGTCGTGCTTTCTTCGCAAATTCATCATTGACGCGTGAAATAATTAATAGCTCTACGTTCACCGAGATCGTATCAAGACGAGAAATCGATGGCCTTCAACATTTCTTATCGAATGATCCAAATCTCGTTGGGTTTGATACGCATATCGTTACAGCACATTAAAAAAACACCCTCTCTTTCAAATTAAAAAAAAAAACCGCGAATATTTGATAAAATATTTCCTACAAGTCGCGTGTTAAAAAATACAAACTTATCTAAAAACTGTAAAACTCTCGGATAAGATACAGCAATTGATAATACGGAGGCAGAAAAGAAACTGTAATTGTCGCGAGGACAATGACGCGCTTAATTGGTATGTCGACGGTTAATCGGTGACCGTCAATTCTTCGATTTTCCTTGTTCGCGCGACACGCGGCGTAACAGGATCGCCCGAAGAGGCACAAAGGAATCCCCGCGCTCGGGATACCGAAGCCGGCCGCGGATTGTCAGCGCGAGTGATGAAAAACGAGAATTTTCACGGCGATTGCACGGAGACGTCGCAAAAAGCGGAAGCTCCGCTAACCTTGATTCTTTCGGGACGGCGAGAATGCCGCGTTGACGTCCACGTCGGCTGACGGCCGAGAGGCCGTCGCCGCTGTCCGACGAAGCAATTACCGGCCTGTTATCGGCGAGGACAAAAAAAAAAACGGTATGCGAGATGACCGTTACCGGGCATTACGGTCGGAATCGCCGGCGATTCTTAATGAAATCAACGCGATGGGTGGCTGTCTCAATCGCCGATGTAATCCAATCGCGTGTAGACTTTGGGACCGATTCGACCGACGACAAGCAGAATCGAACGACAGCCGGATAATCGCGGACAACAAGGCGTCCGACACGAGGCATCTGCGCGAGGAATCGGTTTTTCCCACCCGCGGCAGTAGCGAGGGACGAGAGGACTCCTTGCCTTACGCTCATTCGGCATCTGGCGCAATTTCGGCGATAATTTACATCGCGTCCCGCGGCGCGCGCCCCGCGGCGCCCTTAATTTCCAAAAATTAATCTCCGACCGAGCGCGGTCGATTAATCTGCGATCGAAAGTATGCTACCGAGGGAAATGGTTACGTAAAGTGCTCGAAACGCCGAAGCGGAATACAGGCGGTGTCAACGGCGCGTGACGACAATGACAAATGAACGAGTTACGGGTGATAGATGAATATCGGAGCCTTAATGACCGGCCGAATGCCGAATGGCAACAACATCATCGGACGCCACTCCGTTATTTATTAAACGCGCGAGGCGGATTTCGAAACTCCACGTGCCCTCGATGCAACAAGTCCGGGGGGAACGTTGTCGATTCTACATTTCTTTTATTTCTTTTTTTTTTTTAAACGTACGCGTTTGTTACACCCTGTTAATTATTACATAATACAGTTACTCTACAGCTTTTATTAATTGTTGTGTCAAAAAGTCTAGACTACAATGACGTCAGGTGTTTCTCTCGCGTCCAGCGATAACACGCTAAACAACATCGACAGGCAGATCCGGCAGATGTTCGAACTTCCTACATCGTGATTGCCGTGCGACTCTCTGCATTCACCGGGCGTAGGCGGCCGCGCTAAGAAGACCCGCGACAGCATTCACCGCGCCGTCAGAAATTCAGAGTCGTCATCCCGTCCTCGTACGAGCGAGCGCGCCTTCGCGACTTCCATTTATCACCGGCCGGCATCATCCATCTCTCGCAGCTGGAAATCTCTATTTGCATCCAGCGTCTTATCCGGCGTCAGGTTGAATCGCGCGGACGACGACGACGGACGACGACGCGAATCACCGCGCGCGAGTTCTCATAATGCCCCGTCGCATAACGAATCGTTCGGAAATTAACGGTCTACCGGGTTGCCCCTCGTCATCCGGCGATGGCGATGCGGTAACCACGCGGACTTTCCTTTCTCGTTAAAGTGTGATTTAAGCGTCCCGTCTCCCGGGGGTAGACGTTTATGGATGGACGCGCGACGCGACGCGACGCGCACGAATGCAACTTGCGTTCGCCGATATACGGGCCGATTCCCGGCGCGGTAATTTTCTCGCGCGTCCATGCGTAAATAAGCCCGTGCTGAACGCAGCGGCGATGCGATCGGGATGAGAGACATTCGTCTTGCCATTTGTCAAACGCTAACCACTACCGTCGGTTCCGTCGGTCGCGCGAATCAAACTGGAAATTCGATTTTCGCGTTTGAAAATCCCCTGACGAATTGCGGTAAATACGATTCGCCGCGAATAAATTCACTTTCCAATGTAAAACTGTAGCTTTATATTTATTTTTCTCTTGTTAGACTGGCTGCACACCAGCACCAGCGCGATGTCCAGTGATGGCAGCACTTTTTTTTTTTTTTTTTAAGCAGAGTTCTTATTGGATATCGTAAATCTGTGCAGCCAGCCTTAGAGACGCGAGAATCAACAATGTCAAATTTTTATTTGCAAAACACCATCCCCGTCACATCTTAGAGCCACTATTGTTGGTTCTAGCCCCCGGCGAAGGGGATGCTGCTATGTTGAGTTGTTGCGAGTCGAAGTTGGCGTTGAACAGAATGGTCCCGTAAATTTGCATTGTTTTTGCCACGCTCGGCCACGGAGAGGCACGTGTACCTCTCGAAATTTCTCGTCAATCCGACACGCGAGCGGCCGAGTCGTCGCTGAGGATTCATGTTATACGACACACAGCCCTCGTCCTCAAAAGCGATTACGTACGGTTCTCGGATTCAAAGGGAACCGGTCGCGCGCGCGCGCCCGGGCGAAAGTTGCCCGTTAATGCGCTCGCGATCTCGTGATACCCCACGGTAGATTAACTCGTAATTGCGTTCATTATCGTAGAATTCGATTCGGGAGCGTCCCGAGGTGCCTCGTCGCGGAAGGCGTATCTTACATGACATCGAAATTAGCATTAATTAATAAGTACAAGATTATATTTCTTGTTTCGTGAGCGCCTCGACTTGTACGTAAGCCTATCAGGAAGAGGACACGTACTTTATCTCGCGACAAGTATCTTTGATCTCTCTTTCATTCTTTACACTAAAAAAAAAATCCTAGATAAATTCTGAGATGCGTTTAGCAGTGAGATTGTTGGAAAAATTTGGTTGCTGTAAACCAATATGATTACAATAATAACAAAACGTTAATAATTTCTGACAAAGTTTCTTTAACAATATTTTTTCTCGCCAATGCATTTATTGACACGAATTTATAATAATTCGTCCAGCTTTGAATTAAGGAATAAAATAAAGAAATGAATCAAGGTGCTTGTTATCGAAAAAATTCAGAAAACTTGCAATTTTCAGGAAATTTCTTTTTCATCATTGAAAATTGTATTTTATTTATCAATTTTAAAAAGTTATTTTAAAGTTAAAATTGTATAATATCACCTAGAATAAAAAAAATTCCTGAAAAAAATGGGAAATTTTCAGAAAAATCTTTTACAAAATTCGAGTACACATCCTGCAAATTGACACGTATAAAAAATATATTTCACGAGGCCAACTCCGAATTACGTAACATAAAACGGCACTTTCTATCGACCCGTGTTAAATTACACAAGGCACGTGTGACCAAGAGTAATGGCGTCACACCATCAAAGTTCCTAAAAGCGATCGCCGACGGGGTCTCGGTGTTGTGAAACCGAAAATTCTTTTTCCTACCGCAGCCGCGCGCGATCGGACCCGGCACGTTAGATCGGCGCGCGGCCGGCAATCTCGTCGAGTAATCGATGAAGTTATACGAGAGACCAGCTGCCCGTCAATCATCGTCCCGAAAATCACCGACGTTCAAACGCTACACGCGACGTCGGTCGGTCAGCCGCAGTTACTTTGCATCCTGTACCGCGCTAGCACGCTCTAGAGAACGTAGTACAAGCAGAATCGATCTTGACCGTCTACTATTAATCTCGGCCGGGTCGGGGAGCAGCCATTAATATTGAAGTTGGGACACCCCCCTCCCCCCCCCCATATGAGAAGGTATCCTTATAAATTATCGCCTCTTCGAGCTGTGTCACCCGAGGCGGTTATCTTTTATTGTCAAGAAGGAATTGTTGACTCGGACGAATCGGAATATACGAGATAATTATTTTTCCGTTCGCGCTCGCCTTCGGGATCGAGATCGAAATCAAACGAAAGTCAGCCGTCCCACTCGTCATTCGGTAAACAGACGTGACGAGCGAGTTGTCGGGAATGTTTGCGCCACGACATGGAAAACTTTGACGGAGCCGTACGCCGTGGCGCCTTCCGCGTGATCCACGAGTAGAAGATAATCAGCGACGGAAAGCCATTGCCACCGATGTAGACGTAAATATACCGTCGCACGACAAACAGCATCGTTATCTCAACGAGGATTTATTTTCCGAATATTATGAAAACAGAGCTGATAAACGAGGAATGCTACACCGAAGAAAAGGTTTGGTTATAATAATCCAATCTTGTTCAAAGTTACCCAAAACCTTAATGAAATCGTTTCAGCTTAATAATTACAACAAAATGTTCATGATAGCGAATTTTAATTTAAAAGTTTTAACTGAGTATTAATGAATCCTATAAAAATCTATAATTTCCCAGGATAAAATAAACAAATTCTCCGAGATTTCAAAATTTCAATAGTAAACAAAAAATTCTCCTACACTGAAAAAAAATCCTTGGTAAATTTGTAAAATTATTTAGTAATGATATCGTTGAAATATTTGGTTGTTATAAATAAATATAGTAATAATAACAAAATTTATAATAATATTAACAAAACATTTGGTAGTAATGGTAACATTTTGTTATAATTATATTATTTTGTTATATTTACCTTACGTTTAGTTGAAACTATTTCACCAGGGCGCTGAGTAACTTTAACCAAAGCTGGATTATTATAACCTTCTTTTCAGTGTAGAAATTCGCAACACGGATATTTAAAATATCAAAAATAGAAATCAAAAATACAAAATACAAAATGTAATCCCACTATTTTCAGAAACAATACGAAAAATTTCCTTTTAATATAAATCGACTGTCGTCGCCAAGTATACAAATTTGATTTACTTACTAATCGACGACGCTCTTCTTCACCCTGGATCGCCGCGATCTCGTCCGCTGCATCGTCGCTTCAGCAACTCGCTCCGGACGTAGGTTTCCCCGAAGAGGACCGTGCGTGATTGCACAAAGCAGCAGAATAAACGCCCGTCATTCTCGCACGTCACTCCCGACAGACGCACGGAAATCCTCATTTTCACCGCGTGTACGGTCAACAACGCGATTGTCCACGCGATAAACGTAGCAGACGCGACAACGCGATCCTTTTAATCTTCAATTTGAGCCGCGTTCAAAGATTCCAAAACTTTCAGGCGCGACGCACTTGGAGAGGGTAAACAAACAACGGCGAGACGCGACGTCCCATTGTCCATCACTGCCGCGAGAATCAGCGTGAAGTTCGCCGCGACACGTCCAGCCGCGAGTCCCGGATCACGCGCCGCCAACTTCACGCGGCTCGCGCGGCTCGCCCGACGCGTGACGTCATCACGATGAAGCGAACCTTCCGAAAATCCGAGCGTCGCGACTAAATACCAATTGATCCGAGGCTCGTTCTTATGTTTCAAGGTTCGCCCTCGTGACACAGATCAGGCGATTGAAATGGGGCAAGCAATAGGTCTCGACAAATGGAGTATTTAACGAGAAAAGGAATTCACAGGACAAAGTGGCGTCCGACGCTTACGAGCGACTAAAGACCGATTAAAGATAAATCGCGACTGTATACCACAATATTTTACGCTTGTCGTTCGATACGGCACTCTCAACGTTCGCTCGTACGCGGGATTCACTTTCGATGTTAGAAAATCATGGGAACAACGCGAACCGATCGCGCGCGATTCCGAAACTTGCGACGGGGATAATGGCCGCGACGTGACTAGATAACGCAAGCA
Organism: Monomorium pharaonis; assembly: GCF_013373865.1. Classification (NCBI taxonomy): domain Eukaryota; kingdom Metazoa; phylum Arthropoda; class Insecta; order Hymenoptera; family Formicidae; genus Monomorium; species Monomorium pharaonis. The sequence goes on along the minus strand of NW_023415692.1, from coordinate 27,710 downwards.
AAAAAAACGCGCATCGCGCGCCACCCGCCGAGTGGTGAGCCGGAAACGTAAACAAGAACAAGAGACGAAAATCAAAATGAATTTGTCATGCATACATATTAGAAGCCTGCATCGTAATAAAATGTGATGAGTTTTTCGAGAATTTTAATACTTTGATTGATAATATCTTTTGGCCGTAATAGTTATGTAGCTGAATCGGTCAAAATAATTGGTAAGTGTGAACAGCTGCTTCATGCAAAACTTCAAGCGTAACGTCTCTATTCATACACTGACAAATCTATTTTAATTATACATGTATTGATATTACATTTTCAAATCCGGTTATACGAGAGATCTTTCGTAAACTTAATAAAATTGAATATTTGCGTTCAAATAAAAGTATATTTCTAATTAGAAAAAAATTAAAAAGCTAAGAAGTTAAGTATCGAATTGCACAGTTCTTTGTGTGTGTGTATGTGTGTGTGTATGTGTGTCGCAAATTTTAATGTACAATAACTTAAATTTTCAATCGTAATAATTGAGCTCATCATACTATGATGAGCGTAGACGCGAGTCAATTACATTATAAATTTCAAGATTATATGGATTATCTATACATGTTGTTTACGTTATGCTTACACGAATCTTTTTGTAGTTCGTACAAGCAATGTAAATTATTATTGTATAACTCGATACAGAAAAAGTAATTGAATTATAAAATTATGTTGGTATATAACTTTAGCATTGATAAAATCAAGAAATGTCACAATAAAAATAAAAAATGGAATACATGGAATCTCTCTGATTCAGATGTTGTTTACATAAATACAGATTACGATGTAAAACAGTTTACATTATATACATGGTACATACATCAGAAAACTAATCGCTTTATTCTGAAAATTTAAACATTTCTTCGATTAATTAAATAATCCGAAAATAATATGCAACTTCAAGTGTAATCTTTATACGTTGCGATAAAATATTGCAATACTCGTATGTAAAAAAAAAAACTTTTAGAGACAATAGAGCCCTCACACGTGGACGGTTACGTAAGATCCGCGTATCCGCCTGGTAATCTATTCATAGAAAGCCGGATGACGGTCGAAAATATACGTAGGCAGAAAAAAAGCGGTCGTCCGCAGGCAGCACGTGGAAATCGCTCGGGGCACGTGCCTCGGAGTTGGCAGTCCCAGGCAACTCGTGGCGAAGACCGAACTATTTCCGCGTGACGGGGAAATTGTTTTCGGAGCGTCCCGACGCTGCGGGAGACGATACGCCGAGGCGGCCCCGTTCCCTCGCAGCGGGTGTTGGCCATCTCGCGTGGACTAGCATCTCTTTTTCGTATTAAATCTATCGCCGATCTTTTGCAACGAAACCTCGGAAGGTCTTGGAAAAAAAAGGGAATGTTTTTGGGACGAACGATCAGTCTGCAGGCAAGAATCGACAGTCCAGTCTGAAGAAAATGATTATCGTCAGTCATTGTTGCCGACGTTTTTTCGTGTAAACGCAAGGTCGACGTGAGTCTACGTCTCCTTTATATTTTATAATAGTAATGATAATTTGATAAACCCCAAATCTACACAATAATGACTACATCAGATAGAAGGCTCGTCCCTTTAAATCGCACACACGCAGAAGAAAATCCGTATAAACGAGAAATATTATAATAAAAGCAATGTAAATTCTAAAGAGAACGTGTTGCGAGAAAAAAAATGGTAGTCACGACCGCCGTTCGATCATTCGGTCCCCCGGCGGACGACAAGGCGGATAGAAATGAATTAAGATTCCGCGCAGATGACACTCAGGAGCCTGCAAAACGTATTGGCCGACGGTGCAAAAAAAGTCGTGACTATTCCTAGTCCTTGAGGGCTCAGCTAAGAGTTCAGACTCATCAGGCGGACGGCAGGTGTGAGTTCGAGATATTGAAAAAAAGTTCGCTTGCCTGCGGGACCAGGCAGAAATCGTCGAACGAAACGTTTTGAATGTTAGCAGACTATCCGCGCGTAATAAAAGTACATTAGAATATAATTGCGTAATGGCACACTTAACACGATCGTAATTGACGTCGGAACGAACGGACGAACGAACGAATGAACGAACAGACCGAAGGAGGTAGCCTCGAGAACATGTTTAGGATCAATAAGAATACGCGCGATAAAATCCGGAAGCGAATCATTTTAAGCGCGAATGAATAATGTATAGTATGTTTTTCTTAAACGTTTTGCAGAGTATACAATGCGCGTAATATTCTACTTATATTTCCGGAAAACTCTGTATACCAAAAATATAACGTTTCTTGAAGACATTTGGAGTATTCTGTTCTTAAAATTTCACGCACAATAAGTACGGTTGTGTATTTGATTCTATTCTCGTTGATACTTATGTAACAAAATCCCGGGAAAAGAACCTTGAGCTACCGCTAATCTTTTATAATAAATGCGTCCGCGCACGCAAACTGGAGTCAATAACTACGTAATGGACTATTTGCTGACGTAATGCAATCTGTGTGTGTTAGAATAGTTTTCAAATAACGAAAAAGTCTGCGTTTCTGCGTTTGTCAACCGAAAGGAAAGAAAGTGTGAACAATTTTGCAAATCAAAAATTGCAAGCGTAATCCTTCGCGATTTCACGGTACGATTCATTTTGAGACAGTCACGCGGTGACTATCGTCACCTGACGAAGAAACAAAAAGAAAGAAGGAAAGAAATCGAAGGAGAGGAAGGCGAGAGAGCCGCGAGGACTTTTTCTCGCGATTGTTATTGAAATGCCTTCTCCGCAGACAGCGAAACGTCCGCTGCATCGTCGCGAGATTGCACCGTCACGTTGATTACGTAAAATTAAAAAGGCGGCTATCCATGATGCGCCCGTAAGAAAAGTGCAAACAGATTGAAAGGCGTTTATATTCGCCCGGTCGGGGAACAACCTTCCAGAAGCCGCGAACCTGCCCGTGCAAATAATTGAGACGCGGAACTAGATTGAGAATTCGCGTAATAGCCCATTTGCCAAGGTAATGTAATTTGTAACTGAACGTTAAGAGAGATTGCGCGCCGTCGTTCCTCTCGTTTTTTTTTCCTCGTCGCACCCGCCGTAAAGAGACCCGCACAGCGTGTAAATTATTGGTACTAACGCGAGTCTCCTTTAATTCCGCCACAGACCACTTACAAAGTATTCACGCGCGGCGATCCGCCCGATAGCGGATGAAAGGTAGGGCAATGTAAGAGGCAAGAACGGCAATTATTCTGACGTGCCTCTTTGTCGTCCCATTACAGCGTGATTCTCACAAATGTTCCGGCTGTGTAGTACCTGCGCTTTCATGATTCGTACTCGCGAGCGCATCGCATGAAAACATTTTAGACAATTTCACTTCAGACGATTCCGAGGTAGAGTGAAACAAAATTAAATAATTGAAAAAAGAAAAAGAAAGGAAATAAATTGCTGATGTATCAAATGTGCAGCTGATACGTGTACGTGCGATTTTTGTTGCGAGAGATAAATGGCAGGCCTGTTGAAGTGTTCGAAATAGATCGGTCTCTCAGTAACCTCGAAGCAATTTGCAACAAATTAGAGCAGCCGCATTATCGTAATTGCCAATTAAGATTTCGCGCGGCGCAATGTATTCCGTATAATGACACCGGGGCGCGTAAAGAGCTAAAATTGGTACCCCGAGGGCCGAGAGACGTAATCCCCGCGAAATCCCCGTCGGGTCTGCCAGAGACGCGGATACGAAACGTCAAACGGTCGTTGGCTGCTGATTCATTTAACGTCCCGCGGACGATCCGCCAATAATGGGAGGATCGCGGGCACGCAACAACGCGAGAGTATGCAGAGAGCTAGTTTCAAGAATTATCCTTAATGGGGCACTTGCCGCTATAATATATAAAGCATTCGCGACTGAGCGTGTACCTGCTCCAGTTCCACATGCGATAGGAACAAACCGACTAGTGTAACTAGTCCAGTCGGCGGTGAGCTCGTAAAGCATGCTGATAAAGTGGCAGCGGCACGAATTAACGTGAATGCTCGTGATAATATTTATTTGACACTCGATGCTACATGTTATTCATCTGTCATACACACACTTACACACACGCGCGCGCGCACATACACACAATTATAATGTAACCAATTTATAACCGATTTCCTCATCCATCCTTATTATTTTTTTATCATGGATATAAATACGAATGCATTTCGTGCGCTACGTTCGACGTCTAAAATACGAAACGTGAAAAAGAACGAAGACGTTAAAATAAATATAAAAATTACTAGTTTACCTTTTCGATCATTTTCGCGTGAGATTAGCATTTCGGCGAAATTGCCAAAACCACCTCTATCCTATTCCTCTATTTAAACCTATCAAACGCCAAAAAAATATATTGACCTGGACCTGCGGTTTGGACGAAACCCCCGCTAGAGAGTCTCGCCGCGAAATTCGTCTCGGTCCGTCGACTACGAATGGCCGAATCCTTTTTCTCCTCTCGCATTTCGCGATATTCCGTTTCACCTGCCGAAAATGGCGCAGATGGATCGGCGAGAGGTACAAACGTCGGCCGACATCCTAAGATCCTAGGCATTTGCTAGTTTAGGTTTTTACCGGTCTCGAGACAGGCCTGACGAAATCGGTATATCTGCTAATACCTTCTACGGGCAAGGATCACCTGCCGCTTCCTCGTTCGTCCTTGGATAATTGCACCCATCAAGATACACCGTTCGTCGCGCCCTGGCAGGCAGATCCCACAATGCGGTCAAGATTTATCGAGCCCAAAGTGGGTCGAAACACGCAGCGGCTTTACGGGTCTAAACTTTTCAATAGAAATCAAAAAACTTCACTTCAAGAATTAACCAGATAACTCCAAGTTGGAATTATTTATATAATTTACATTTTATTAAGTTATTTTTTCAGTCAATATTTAAATTAGTTAAACTAATTTATAGATTAATTTATGCACAAATAGTTATGAGCCATAAAAATAAACCATTAAATAATTTTGAAAAAAAAAATCAACGATTCTTCTGCAATAAAACGCTGTAGCAGCACCTGGATCGCAATTAAACACGTGTCCTTTAAATCGGCGCTGATCAACAGTGTAATTCGGCAATTACGTTTAATTATCGCGAATGACACGCATTGACGCTTGCGTAAGGCCGCTAATTAAAAAAGAAAACATGCAATTTCTCGTAAATTAAGCGAAATTTTCGCCGCGGGACATTATACGGGCGCGCAACCTGTTTGTTCCTCATCACTTGAGTTATCGCACGAGTATTAAAAAAAAGTCTGAAACGAAAATTATTTATACGTGGTAATTTTTAATTAACAAGATTGTAAACTCTTCGTTAAGTTTTATTATCTGCGTATGAAATAGGTGGCAGAGTACTTATTATAAAACTTTATCGATAAGATGGTCATTAAAATGTTTAACTTGGTTCAAAAATTTAATGATGGGTGAAGCATTTGTACATCAGTTCTACTTGTGATCCGCGAAAGCACAATAAACACAAGAAATCTTCTTTCCCTCATCTTTCCACGTTCTAAACAAATTTGACGAAAAGAATTTCGAAAGTTTCAAAAAAGCTGCGAAAACCGAGAATGTCAGAAGGAATGTAAAATTCCTATGCAGAAGCCAGCTAAAATCCACCTAAGAAGCATCCATGCCGCTTTTGTTCAAGAGCAATCTTCGCTAACCCGAGATTTTCTCTCGAGATCGTGCGACTTCTTCCGCGAATTCGCCGCGGCGATTAACCGCCGCGCCACTTTTTCACCAGCGTCATGCCGCGCTGGTCCACCTGCAGATGACAATCTGTTCCGAGGAGGCGCGGCGGAATTCCTCCCTCGTCTCTTTCCGCTTTTGCTGGTCGCCATACGGCGCGCGGTTATGCCAACGTAGCGGGGGGTGGGGGGGGGAAGGGGGGAAGGAGAGATTTAAAATCTCGGACGGGCGGTCCGAGCGGTGCTCCGGTACCGTTATTTCGCAGCATGCAGCGCGTGCCCGGCGTCAGCACGATCTCGACCGGAGCCTACTCTTAATCCCGGAGGATGCCGCCTCGCCGAGATTACAAAGGATAAAAGTCTCTCGGAGCGGTATGGACCCCCGTGTCGAGGGGCAAACCCGGGAAAGCCGTCGCAGCCGCGCTTTGCAAAGCTGGGACCACCTGTTGGGAGAAAGCGCGCGTTTCTCGATCACGTTTTCCTGAAACGTGAGTTGCGATATTTTCGGGGGATTTGCGGGCGAGCGAGAGCGTGCGGTGCGTTACGAAACGCATGCAAGACCGACGGGCAAGCAACAACTCGCGGTTGGGCCGCGCCGCTGTCTCTCCCAACAACAGCCTGGCAATAAAAACGTTCGACTGAAAAGCAGTTGTACGATTGCAAAAATATCAGCTCGTTAATCACGTTTATCACGGTAACCGTATCATCTGCACTCTCGATAAGAGAGAAATGTTGAAAAATAACAAACTGATTATACCCAACATCGTGTAACGAGCATTCCTCGAGCATTCCTCGCGCAAACTTGTTCACATCGCGCGATCGCAAACGTTTCATTACGGGGAACGGGGCGTACGGTAATCAAAATATTCGGTGCCCTCGAACGGGGGAACCGATCGGAAAGAAATTACTATCGTCCAGGGACGCCGAGTGAAAGCCGAGGAATCTCGCGATCGAGCCTTGATTTCTGGTCGGTCGACCGTTCGAAGTGCTACGCGCGCGCGAGTAATGGGCAGGGGTAACAACTCGAGTAATCTGCCTACGCAATTTTACTGGATCAGCTCGAGGCAACTCGTACTCGCTCCGTTTTGCCGCCTGCCTGCCTGCCTGCCTGCTCTCCTTCTCCGCCTCGCCCGAGCGAGGCGACTTGTGGCGTTGCACGTTTCATTTGCACGAACGCTCGTGGCCCCGCAAGTTTGTGCGTGCAAAAGTCAGCGTGAAGTCGTAACGACCGGGTCGCCCCGTAGAGGCTGGACACGCACGTTGTGGCCGCCGGGTTTCTCCTGCACGGGTTCGTCCACCGTGGCGTGCAGTAAATCTCTTCGCGAAAAAAAAAAAAAAGAAGAAGAAACGTCTCGATCGGGCGCCAGCGTCACAACGTAACGGCGAGATACTCTCTGGCTCCTTCTCGCGAGTTACTCGCAATTATCCGGCCTTTGTCCTGTTAATTGACATCGCGATATCGAATGTCATCCTTGTTTATACATGCGAAATGAAGAGGGCGATTTATCGCGTATCGAATTGAGATTCCGATATGTTTGCCTTCGAGCGAACGAAAAATTGCGTATGAAATCACGCGGGTAAATGGTGGTAAAACGTGACTTGCCGAGATTAAGGTAGGGAGTAAAATATTCCTCGAAACCGCGCGTGGCGAAATGAGGACTCGCGTAATCTCCTCGAGGCGGCTGCACGCGCAAAAAAAAAAAACGCGCATGTTACAACCAAAACACGTAAACATAACGGAGTTTGTTGTTTCGCCGGAATATTCTCAACGTAATCTTTCGTGCCATAAAATTCTTGCATATATAAAACCGTGATGGCTAAAGAACGCGGCCTGTATAATTAATAGCTATAAATTAATATTAAAAAAGCATCACATCATTTTATAAACGTAGCAATAAAAAAACTCCAGTTAATCAACAAAATCGTAAAGCAATAGATTCTCGTAAATAATAAATGGCAAATATACAGATAAAATATTTTTTTTCTAAAACAATTTTTGTTTACCTCACACACACACTGAAAACAAAAAATTTCACTCTATTGACGGCAACATTAAAGTTTTTTTTTCTTTTACTATAACACATGTTTGATTTATAATATTGCTATATAAATTTCAAGGAAATTGCCTTGGAGCGTTTTCGATTATTTGCTCGAGTCGAGATGCACGATAATAAAGGTAATGAAAATATTCGCTGAAATCTATGGTATGACGGTTGTACAGCGCGAAATCTTAACGAATGAGACAGAAGCAGATGTGGCGACGAGCGAGATAATTCGCCTCTTTCTCTTTCGCGGGCGAAAAGACGCAAGGTGGAACCTGTCGCTAACGAACCGGTAAGACAACGACGCACCCGTAACACGCATAAAGTCCGACGAAAACGAAGAAATCGTAAAGTTACCAACGGGCAGGGACATTAAAATCAAGAGACCGTATATTAGCGCAGGGGTAATGAGCGCCCTAACAGCCCAAGTGCGTTACCGGAAAGTGACTCGTGCAGCCGCGATCAAATTAGTTTTCATAACGCACAGCTTGAATTTCTTAAGCGGGACTTACGGCAAAATTTGCGCATCGATAAGATAAATTTCTTATCGAAAGGCAGAGCTGATCCAGTAAAGAATTGTATATGAAATGTACTTGACTCACCGATCTGCTGAATCAGCGATGTCCCACTGAAAAGATAAAAAAAAAATTGATATATTAATTAGAAGTATTATTAAACTATACATTTCTGTGTAAAAAAAAAAAAAAAAATTCAATCTTATCAACCTGGCGCGTAAAGTGAATCACACAAAAAGGCCGAAGAATCTGATTTCATCGATCGCGTTACTTCGTTCTCGCTGCCAAACAAGGCCATCAAACGAACGAACGCTGCGAAGGTGCCCGAAGGCGCGGGTGGGGATGACGGAGCGTGGCCGGAGCGTGTGCCTCGCTCGCCGAGCGTGGACGCCTTCGTCGCCCGGAGCGCGGCGATTATCTTTCATTCGTGGCGCATCAAACGAGAGAGCCGGTGGCCGCCGCGCGGTCGAACGCGCGGCGGCCCGCCGCGCACCTTCCACGTCGCCGTGGCTTCTTCTCCCGAAGGCGCCCGCACGATCCCGGATCGTCCGTCCGTCCGTCCATCCGCGCGCCCGTCATTATCCGCCTCATCGGCAATTCACTCTCTCGGTCGCCGATTGCGCTCGATCGCACGCACACGCCGATTTTTCCGCGGTCGCATCCCCTTTCCTCCACTCCGCGAAACTCCGAGAAACGCGTCATTACGGGCGAACGCGCGTACAACATTTCATTAGAATGTAAGCGCAGGATGACGATCGGATCATTTGAGATGCAGATCGGAATGCACGCGCCACTCGCATCCTCTATCTCTCTCTCGTTCCGTAAACGATCGTGTCTTGTCGATCATTAAAAGCGGACGAGATTAGATCTCACAGGTTGTTACCCTCGTTTTCCATCCTAGGCGATGGCAAACGACAAGCGGTCTGGTTTAAGCACTCGTAATTTTCCCCGCGAGGCATTTCATGGGCGCATCGATAGGGGGAATACCGCAAGGTGCTGCATCGAACGCGTTTTACGTTTGGACGCGCAAGAAGAAAAGACAGAGCCCGAGGTACGAGCGTGCATATAACCGGCGACGTTCCCGCCGAACAAGAGAGCGGGCAATTTTCTCGCTGCGAGGGCAATCTCGGCGTTTATAATGTAACGTAAAGCATCTTATTATCTCTACGGCAGCTTTTTATTATATTTAATATAGACGCTAGGCGCGCGCGAACCGACAGACCTCTGGCGTTTAATGCGAGTCCCCGATTTGCATCTCGATCAAGAAATTATCGAGAGTGACGCCGCGAAAATAGTCTTCAAGCAGCTTGAAATTTGCGACCGTCGTTCGTGCCGCAAGGGAGACACCGTTTCATTCTCCACGGAAATCTCGATGATTTCGATCTCGATGCGACGCAGGCCAATGCGTCACGGGTATTATTTCGTCCGCCGGAAAGTGGTTATTCCCCGGCAAATGACGCATCCGAGAGTTGCGATGTATATGATCGTGCAATGAGCCAACTCGGGAGCTAAATATTCCTTGCAAAGATACAATCAAATATTCCTTCAGCGTGAGAGATTTATATAGATATTAAAAGAACGAAGGGAAGAACGCGGTGATTACACTAAGCATCGAACGTAAAATCACAAAATCGACAAAATCGAAAAGGGCCAATCTCACGACGTAAAGTCGAATCCGAATGATTTAGGCGAAACAAGTTCTTGCACTTAACGGTAAAACGCGATGTAGAGAAACGAAAAGTTTGGATCGAACGATACTCGCGATTGTCTTTTTGCGGATTGGAATCCTCGTTTCGGTGGCGCCAGAGGTTGATACGCTCCCGTCGAAGAGGGGTCACAGCGTAGAAGACGCGCGTTCCCTACGGCCAGTAAAAGCCCGAATGTACTTTAAATGCCCAATTTGGCAGCCGTAAAAACGGCATTTATTTATGGTGCTTTGCCCGTCAACGAAAAGGCCGATGCCGCTGAAAATTATGCTCGCTCAAAAAGCCGAAGGATCCTCGATTCTCTCTTTTTCGGAGCCGCGGGGTTTGTGCTTTCCAGGTGAATGCTTTACGAGTCCGTCCAGCTTCCCTACAAAATCTTACTACACGTGCTCCGGTAATTTTTCCCCCCCAACCTCCGAGTTGCCGCAGCGCGCGTAACCGAAACTGTGCCAATAAATATTCAAAAGAATATTTGTTAAAAAAAGAATTATATAGAATAACGACACATTTTCCATTTAATTCTACCAAAAGTTATTAATACTTTGCAAATGTAAAACTTCAAAGAATAAAGAAAACAATATTCGATCGATATGTGCATGTTTTTAGCATTTCTAATTTTCAACATTCTAATATGCAACGTTCTAATATGCAATGTTTTGTTGTACAACATCAAGCATTTCAAATTTTTATTAAAAACTGCTAAATATGGAGATAAGCTCCGGAGATCTGGCTGTTTGTTATTCCGCAATCCTTACTCGAATCGAGAGACATAAATCGCGACTCTCGCAGCTGGATCCATATGCACGATTACATTTTATTGCTCGTCTTGCGTGCTCATAATTATTGCGGTAATTAGACACCGGATAATTAATCGGAGGACGCGAGTTATGCACACGCGAATTCTTTTCGGCAGGGGCACCCCGCGCCACGGTCAAAGAAGGTAGGAGCGAGAAAGAGAGAGGGGAAAGGACGGAGAATGAAGGGGGCGAGAAAGGATCCTTCGTGGGAAAGGACGATTCGTCGGGCGGATTCCGGGATAATGCAACCGTCTTATAGAAACGAATGTTCAGGACCCCGAGGAATATCGCGTGACCATTCGTGGGATGTTCGGAATGTTACTCGAGCACTCTCGGATAGCCGACGGTTATGCGGCGCAACCTTCCAGCGTTCCATATCGTTAAAGGCTCGCATATATGCGTATACGCGAGAGCCGCTGACACGGCATCGCGCGGCGATTCGAATCGTGGGGAAGCCCCGCGTGACCCCGCCGAGCCGCCCGGCACTCGCCCGCTTATCCGCGCCGCGTAATTTGCCGAATTAATTTTCTGCGCCGTCGGTCGGCGATCAAAGAGACGGAGAAACCCAGAGGGATTCCGCGTGTGTTCCTTTTTAATTGGCGGGACCACTCTCTACGCGCACGCCGAACGGAAGCGGCGCGAACAGCAGGATGGCTACGGGAGTAAGAACAATCGCGATAATTTGCGACAACGTTGACGTACGGTAAAATATTTTTTAGCATCGCAGTTTAATAAAGATGTAGGTAATAAAACCAAAGTTAATTTCGTTTTATTACCTACATTTTTATATTAAACTGCGATGCTAAAAAATATTTTTTTACATACGCGAATACATGCTTGAAGTAAACACTACTAAACGTCCGATTAGTTTAATTATGTTTAAGTGATTGCAAAAAATTAGAAATGACACGTGGTTTTATAAATTTATATCCGATAGAATTCGATTGTTTAAATCTTTACATCTTTATGTTAATACAATTTGTTTTCAATAGTTGCTACGATATATTTAATATAAGATTGTTTTCCAGCTAATGGTCCGCCTCTAGTCCCTCGATTCCGTTTGCTTTATATAATTTGCCAAATTCTGTAAGTTGAACAGCAAGATAAGAAAAGATCGAAAATTTCACATTTTAGTGAATTCTTTTAACAAACGAAAGTACTGCGCATACAAAATTTTTTCTCAATTTCAAAATGTCTTATGTATTAACAAAATTAATCGCATTTTATTTATTTTTTAATCGACATGTTATCTATTATATTTCTGATCAATTTTACTGTGGCGATCGCGTCGCCACACGCCCGCAAACCGGCAGGTCGTTGCCCGATTTTAAGCGCGCGAAAGATTGACAAAGCCGCGTAAACGAAGAACAACGTTAGTTGAAATCGGGCAACGAACCATAATAAGAAATCAAGGACGGAATCCCAGGTAGGGATAAGTGCGGAGAGGACGAAAAAACAAAAAGGTTCACGGCGGGTCGTCTAGCGGATACCGAACGATTCGGACCTACACGTCGCGTCAGATGTACCGCGAATTCGAATAAAGTTCTTTTCTATACTCGCAAATCGTCTGCCTCGTAATTTCGCGGATCACACTCCTGCACGGACACACCTATCCTAACACGCTAAAGTGGTGACCCCGACGTGATCCGTCGGCGCGAGAAATAAACGCTCATTTGCTTTTTCTCCGCGTTCTGTTTTTTATTTCCGTGGACAAGGTGTTTGTGACGAGTGTTACAAGAACGTTAAGAAGAGATGCCTTTGATGCGCGACAACGAAATGTTGGTCCAGCCGCTCGAGCCACAGCAGGTAGCGGTAGCATCGACCATGGCCGGTCAGTCGGTGCCTTTAATTCACGGAGCGGAGGTGAACAGAGTCGGGATGCGAATGCCGGAGTTCACTCCAAACGACCCTGAACTCTGGTTCAGCATATTAGACCGGAGCTTCCATGCTGCCGGAATAACCACTGACGCGACGAAGTTCGGTTATGCGCTTACCGCATTAGGACCAACTTATATGGCTGAGGTACGCGACGTAATAATGAACCCGCCCGGGGAAGGCGCGTACGACACTTTGAAGCGCGAATTGACCAAGCGTTTAAGCCTGTCACAAGAACACAAGACACGCAGGCTGTTGGAGCACGAGGAGATCGGTGACCGTAAACCGTCGCAATTTTTACGGCACCTCCGAAGTCTCGCGGGAGCCGCGGTCGGGGACAGCGTGCTGCGAACCGTATGGCTTAGCCGATTGCCTTCGTATTTGCAGCCACATTTGGTGGCAAGAGCGACCGACACCCTGGACCAGCTCGCGGACATCGCGGATGCGATTGCGGGAGCGGTCCGCGCCCCGGCCCTCCAGATAGCGGAGGCTGCAACGCCGTCGGTGACGCGTGTGATTGAGACGGATGGCGCGGCCGCGTTTCAGGCAAAGATCAACCTCCAACTAACACAGATGAGGTTGTCGCTGCAGCAAGAGATGACGGAACAGATAGCGGCCCTTCGGAGGTCCATCGAGGCTATCGGGCAGCCGGAGCGAGGCCGTGGCGAGTTTCGGGGACGGCAGCGTTCGCGGTCGCGTTCGCGAGGTCGAGGTCATGCCAGCAATAATCTGTGTTGGTACCATTGGAGATTCGGGCCGGATGCTAGACGTTGTGATCCGCCGTGCGCTGAGTCGTCGGCACGGGGAAACGCTCCGGCTCCCGGGGCAGTTCCTGTGTCAACGAGCAGCTGAAGAACCGATCGACGACGCGAATTTCATCAGGGAATTGCGTCGTCGGTTCGACGAGTTACGCCCGGTCCGCGGGGCGTGCCACGGGGAGAGGCGCCCGTTCGTGTTCAAGGACCTGGGAACAGCAGAGCAGGTCTTTGTCCGGCATGATGGGCCGAAAAACATCCTGCAGCCACCGTACGACGGCCCGTTCGAAGTCATAAAAAGGAATGACAAGGATTTTGTCATACGCGTTGGTGATAAATCAACCACAGTCACGATTGACCGATTAAAGCCAGCCTATTTATTTCTAGAAAACAAAACAGATCAAGCAGGAGAAGCTAGGCCAAGGAGCGATGAAGGAGCCAAGGACGAGAGAGCGGCTGAGACCGAGCGATCGTTACAGAGGCGAGCGACGGTCAGAACGAGATCGGGCAGGAGAGTGCACTTCCCAGATCGGCTGCAAGTAGGCGCGAGTTAAGGAAACGATGTACGCGTAAAATGTAGTAAAATCTTTATAAATGGTTGTAAAATTATAAAAACGAATCGTCCGCTCTGTAGGAAAATGATTGTAAATTACGACTTTTGCTTAGTGTGATATCTTAATTTACCAGACGAAGGAAAACCGGATATATTATATATAGGCAATTCGAGCCATCACTTATTCTTATTTACTTACATTCATTCTTATTAATTGTTATTAGATATATTATATTAGTCACACGACCGCCCGTACTGCATTTATATTCATAGTACATTATTTATTATATTGTATTAGTCTCCGAGTATTTTGTAATTGACGCGGGAAACTCAGAATGCGAAATATACTAGCATAGACGCACGGAAGACTTTATCGTGCTACAGCACTGGCAGGGGGGTACTGTGGCGATCGCGTCGCCACACGCCCGCAAACCGGCAGGTCGTTGCCCGATTTTAAGCGCGCGAAAGATTGACAAAGCCGCGTAAACGAAGAACAACGTTAGTTGAAATCGGGCAACGAACCATAATAAGAAATCAAGGACGGAATCCCAGGTAGGGATAAGTGCGGAGAGGACGAAAAAACAAAAAGGTTCACGGCGGGTCGTCTAGCGGATACCGAACGATTCGGACCTACACGTCGCGTCAGATGTACCGCGAATTCGAATAAAGTTCTTTTCTATACTCGCAAATCGTCTGCCTCGTAATTTCGCGGATCACACTCCTGCACGGACACACCTATCCTAACACGCTAAATTACAAAAAAAAAGATTGCACGTAAATAATGAAAAATCGATTTCGAAAAAATAATTCTATATTATCAATGAAGTCTTATGTAATCGCCAAAGATAATTTGTTCTGCATTAAACGAATTAGTTAAAAGTAATTATGATGGTATCGTCGGCAATATTACTATCGATTAGCCATCTATTACACGGCATATCCCGTAATTATCAACGGTGAAATGCGGAAATGCGAGATGACCTCTCGGCGACTTATTACTCAGAAAATCATAGTAATTGGATACCACACAGGAAGTTGTACTACGTCCGGATGGATATACGCAAGATGCTCATCCGTCATTTTAATTTTTTTAAAATTATAATTCTCTCTCCGCAATGTAAATAAATTTACGTGCGTTTTCGTGTGTGTGTGTGTGTGTTTACGTGAAAAAAAATTTAAGAAAAAATACTAACGCGAATATAGAAGAAAATATTTCTTGTAAACGCGAAGAGGAATAAACATCCTACAAATATCTAGCATACTTAACATTTCTTTATAGATTGCAAGTAGTTATTTAAATTTGTATGCTCCAGAAAACTATATTTTCAAATATCGAAATACAAAGTTTTTTTTTCGCATTATAAAAAAAAATCAAGATATATTTTTGCCTGCTTCATTCGCCTCTCTAACACGTACGTCTAACGATATCTAACAGGTACAGAATCACCATGGAATCAAGATCGCGCAATATGTTGTTCGCGACCCATAAGCGCAGCGGGGTTTCCATTATTTTGCCAGACACGGGAGCAGATGCGAGCGGACCTTCGTGGATTTAATTACGCCTAATTAACCCGGCGGCCGGTGAGCTGAAAGTCCAACGCCGATTTTCTTACCGCTACTTATTTCATTCCTGCTCGTTCCACCTTGTTCTTCTCCTGGTATATGCCGTCGTCGTCGTCCCTCTTCCACCGCCGCGCGACGGTGGAAACAAAACAGCATGTCCATTAAATGTACCAGGTATAACACCCGTGTAGTGAGAATACCGTGGCGTTTCCAAGAGTCGAGGAAACCCTTTTAAGACGGTGTCAAATAAATATGGCGAAAGGGGAAGTATAAATTCTTTCGCGCGTTTTATGCGCGATATTAAAGGCGCGGAACTTTTAGCGGCGCGCGGCGCGCCAAAAGCCGCATCGGCAGGTAAATCGTGGGATTAAATTTTGGATCATGGAATAAGCCACCGAAGAATGCTTCGATATTAATGCGCTGGGTAATACGCTCTACCTCGCCGAACAGAATATCGTAACGATGTTGCACCAATATGCCTCGAGCGGCGACTTTCAACCCTCGCCGGCCGTATATCATCCGTTTAATTGTTATTTTACGGGCGACACTTTATTTATTTCGTTAAGTGTGATTTCGACCGTAGAAGGAAGTGAGAAGTGGGCGGACTTGCAATGGATTTTATTAATTTCACGCTCGTGAAGATTGTACAGTAGTTGACGATTCGTCCTGACGACGATGATTTTTCGCGGTAGATAAAATTTTAATGCATTAAATTATTTCTTCGGAATTTATCATGCAAACAAAATGACAACTAGTATCCACACATTCTGGCTGCAACTCGATTGGTAATTTTTTCGCGGACAATTGAATAATATAGTTTAGTGTTATATTTGAACTACACTGAGAAAAAAATATTGTTAATTTGACAAAATTTTCCAACTAAATTAAAATTTTGTCAATTCAAAAATTTCTGCTTTTAACTTAAATGCACAAATTTCACAATTCAAGTATTTATCTAGTTAATTGAAATAATCTAAATACTTAAAATATAAATACTTAATATAAATACTTAAATAGACAAAATTTAATTTAGTTGAAAAATTTAGTCAACCTAACATTTTTTTTTCAGTGTAATATATATAAATAAAACAAGATAATTGACACCCCTACACCTGATAACAGAAGTCATCTAATTTACAGCATTTACACGTTGCAACGTCCAGACACAAATTATGTTACATTATCTACGTGACTCGGAAAGTAGAAGCGGTGGTTCCATTTGGTCTGGACTTTTCATCACCCTAAAGAAACTAATATACAAAAAAAGAAATTCTCCTGTATATAAACTAACGAATCGTACCGGACACAATTGCGTAGGATTAAATAGATTTATTAGAAAGAGGCTAGTGTTTGCTTAAAGTAACCTTAAGGGTTCGAGAAGGCTTTGAGATAACCGCCATTTGGAGAAATTCTCTGAAATGGACTCGATTGGGCGTGACAATAAATCACGTCATATTATTGCGGAGTTAAATGCGGGAAAGCGACTACGAGCTGAATGGTCGGTCGAGTATTATGTTAATTCGGAGAACTTTATTAGCAACGTAAATCACCGATCGCGCGTCTATAGTCGCGCAATATAACTTTCCAAATGTTTCTCTCCCCTCGTATCCGCGGTATAGTCACTTTCACGATCTACACTACAGCATAGACAAAAGAATATTTTTTAAAAACCCGCCACCGCGCAACAGCAAAATAGAATTTTACGATCGACTTCGAACTTATATAAACATTTCGGCAGAATGTTTGAATGGTATTTGCCAAATTTAAGTGTACAATGTACGATTGCCACCGAAATATATCTCATACGATACGCCAACTAACTTGGATATATTTTATTAACATTTATAATAAATTGGTAAGTTGGTTAGATTTCGCAAAAAAAAAAAAATTTAATCGCGAGTAATTTTTCAAGTGCAATTCCCAGGTTTTTTCAGTAAATTCTCACGCGAACTGCCCCTATTTGCACGAATAAATTAGTCGCGTTTGTCCGTTGAAAATTGACCGCCTCTTGCGCGCTCAACTCGACGATTTCGCTACTTATCAATTAGCATCGTTTTACATCCTGCTTCCGGTCGCGGAAACGCCACCTTACCAGATGGCACTCGCCAAGAACGTGTCGTGTTATACGCACCTGCTTTCTCCCGGTACACACGTGCGTGCGTAAATTGACGAGCGTGCGCAGCACGTTGTATAAATCCCAGTTGCGATAATATTAAGCGAATAACTTCTCGATCTTCTTTCCCTCGTTAGTTGTACATACTCATAATTCTAAGGAAAAATAATCGTGCCGATGATAAGACTTTGTGGCCATGAAATCATTCGATCGTTTATCATGAAAAAGTGATGATTATCTAATTATCTCTAATCACTAACACACTTTAAAATAAAAGATCTCACCAACGAGATTTTCCAATCTCGACCATCAACGGCCATACATTCGTATGTCACTATCACGTATAATATAAATTATTAATTAAAAAAAAAAAGCGGATTGCAATTTTATTCAATCGTCCGACAATCTGTTATTTCGAGAAACGAAGCACCGGCATATTTCGTCCGTATAAAAATTTTGTAGAAAGTACATTGGGTCATTACGCGACCGCGCCGTGTACCGCCGAGACCCACGTGAAAGGTTGCCGGGCAGATTCGTCGAGCGTGGCGGGGCCTCTAATTTGCGGATATTTTTATCGGCCTGCAATGCAACGTGGACGAGCGCTTTCGAGGGCTGATGACGCCGCGACGAGTGGGGAAGAGAGAAAGACAGAGAGAGAAAAGCGCAAATAGCGTCGACGTTCGCTGCGGCGGGGCATCTTATTTGCATTTTTTTTTTTTCGGCGAGTTTCATTAACCCTTGACCCGGTCGTGCACGAGGAAGCGGCGAGCACAGTAAAATAAAACCGGCTGAATATTCATACCGGTCGAGCAGTAAATACGATCGCGACGATAAATTTCGGAATTCTTTTGCGAATTTAATTCCCCCTCGCCGCGCCGCGCGACGCAACGGCGAAGAACGGGAAGAGTA
Organism: Monomorium pharaonis; assembly: GCF_013373865.1. Lineage (NCBI taxonomy): Eukaryota > Metazoa > Arthropoda > Insecta > Hymenoptera > Formicidae > Monomorium > Monomorium pharaonis. The sequence continues at coordinate 9,196 of NW_023415692.1, read as the reverse complement.
AGATCACGGTGTGTGTCTTTCCCCTTCACCGATACGGGTTTTCACGTGGCACGAAAGATGCGTGGCCGAAGTATGAAATCGTTAACCGCCGCGCGACCGCGGCCGTGTGTATCACGAGGTTATCGCCACCGGACTTCCCTCGCGAGAGAACGCAGCAAAGTTACCGCTGGAGAGAAGGCTGATTAGCGAAATTTTCACTGCACTTTTCGAAAAAACCGGGCCCTTTGAATTATCAAAACAAATTCACGCGTAAAAAAAAAAGACATTAGTCCAGAGAGTATTTAACGCATAGTGTGCAATAATAAAATAACATAAATAATGACAATAGTAATAGTTTCATATTTTAAATTACTATTATATAAGCAACAGAATTATATTATTCTCCAGAGATATAATTTATCTTTTTTACGGACCACATCCGGTCGGAGGTAGCTAAAGAGCTATATTTGAAGCTTTGACCCCGAGCGGGCCTGAACCGAGGAGAGGTCCGCCTCGGGAAGTACAAATTAGAGGGTCGATCCCCGGCAATCCAACCCTTTCTCGGAGCGCACACCCCCACACTCGCTTCACGCTACAGGTGCACCGTCGACTAATGGACGAAACGAGTTCCCCCCCCGAGATACTGCAGCATCATTATAAAACGTTTATTTCGGCGTAAAAGTCAAAGTGCATCGCGTCTGCACGTCCGTCGGGGCCTCGCCGATGACTCGCGAGTAGAAACGCTCTTTCTTTGTGTATCGAGGTTACCCGCCGCCGGATCGGCACCCCCTTCCCTCGATACGCCTTCGTGATATCCGCGCGTCGAGTAGTAGGCTCCCGATCTTTCACGCGTTTTAGACACGTTCGCAACGAAAAGGTGCAGACAGCCGTTGGGAACGTGATGTCTGTCCGCCCACTTGAATGTAGCAATCTGATTCGCACTGAAGTAATTTTTAAGGTAATAGTACGTCTGGCACTACTTCTCAGTCTAATATGTGATACCTTTTTCGCACTGTGTAACAGTACGTTAAAAAAATTTTTTTTCCCCCAAAAAATTGCATACTAAGTTCTGTGCTGTGTAGGAAAATTTTGTAGAATTTCCATTTGTATATCTAAGACATTATCTGGTTATAAAGTGCAAATTAAGATAAGCTCTGAATGGATGTTAAAAATTTTTTTGTATTTTCTCTTAACTTTTGTGAATTAAAGTAATAAACTTAATTCTATTTTATGTAAATCGGAGATTGCTTGACTTTTACGTTACAGTTTCCTTTGCCACAGTCCCTTTTGCAATTTTTCTTTTACCATGAATATATGAGAGCCAATGCACAGTATAAGCTTATGTAAAAGAGTTGGTGACTGCATCACAAAATAACGATGCGCGAATGGCGCACCATAGAATGCATTCCATCGTGCGATTTCCATCTACGGTCACGAGCGAATGGAATACCTGCCCGTAAAAATCGTAAAATTCTGCGGTGTTCATCGCACACTTTATCAATATCTTTATTCCCAGTATTAAACCATCGTATCGAACTGGACGTGAACCAAACACGAGCGTCCCTTTCTCGACGTAAATCGACCAGCCCCTCGTTCCTCGACGAGATTACTCTGGCGGTGCTATATTTACGCGCGCGTGTTGGATTACGTGCGTGTACCCTTATTACCTCCCCGAGGTAAAAAATCGCGGAAGTTTCGGAGCACATGCCACGGTAATCGATGCCACCTGTTCATGCGTTCTGCGTTCGAACGAAATGCAGTCGGTCGACTCAGGTGCGACGAATGCACCGAGAATGTAACGGGTACCGATACGAATCGAAATACTTCAACTCGCCAACGTGTTGAAATGCCAATTATATTGGCATAGAAGTAAAATGATTCGTTAAACAAGTCGAGCAGTTAGATATGTATAGTCGTGTATCCTGATAAAAATAAATTTTAAGCTGTTATATGAATTAATGATAAAAAAATACAATTTCATTGCTGAGTATTAATATAAAAAATAACTCATATACATATTAACAACAAATAAAATAAGTGTAAATAAATCAAATAAAATGAGCAAATGCTAAGTATAATAAAATTGTGTTTAAAATTGTGTGCACTCATAAACCACGAAAAAAAGATAAAAAATATGGATTTTTTCTAGGAATATTTTAACACTTGAAATTTGCTCGTTTTATTTGCGTAATACTTACTTTATTGTTAAAAATGTATTATTATTAAAAAAATTTAAATAATCTACTCTCTTTAATATATCTTCCGGATTCATTGAACATGTAACATTTGCAAAAGTTTAGTACTTTTTTAATCATTTATGCTCCCGTTTCATTCCGCACGCTTGAATGATTGAAAACCGCAGTGGACACTTCTGAGAAGTGATTCGACTGCAGGTGATAGTCGGTTATCGCAAATTTTCGCGGAGCGGTTCCGAGACATTAGCCGCGGCCAGCAAAGACGAAAGGGTGGCACTGTCTCGTGTTCCCCGAATATTACCTAGAACGGTTTCCACAGGGACCACCTGTAGGTCCCACCGACAAACCGCTAGCAAACCGCAAGACGCGGTAATTACGCCGGGAAGCCTAAAAGTAAAGGCGCGCGATGGGAGACGGGAACGGCAGAGAGGGGGCGGGGGGAGGGGGGACGCCGTTGGGCGAAACGGGAGGAAAAAAATACAAGTCGAGAGAAAACGGCGAAACCACATAAAAAAGCACTTAAAGGAGAAACGGGCGCAGGCGAGAGATGCCGAGGGAAGGAAGAGACCGGAGGAGGCAGGATTCGAAAGGACGAGGTGAAGGTGGGGGAGGAAGAGAGTTGCGGGCACGGATGCACGGTGCGTGACAGTGGGTGCGGGAGCACCTGCCCATTCCCGACGGAACTCCGCCGGGTCGTGATTTATGGAAACAAAGGGTGGATGGGGGCGGAAAACACGGGACGCGCGCGGCGTCCCTGCCGTGTTTCACCACCGAGCGATTCTGTCGAGAGACAGGGAGAAGCCAGGCGCTCGGGATACCTGATCTCGAAGGAAAGTTTCCTTCGTCGAGTTCCTCATCCGCCTCACGAACACACGCACCAATTCTACATATTTACTACTATAATAGCTTGGTGTTAAATTTCTGTAAATAATCAATAAAGAATCTCATGCATTTAAAATTAAAGTAGCATGGATAATGCAGGATGATGTATGCTAAGGCGATTACATATATTATGATAAATTTCAGCATAGAGATGTACAACAAAACTTAGAAAAACATATGCGAGATGATGTGATGGGTATGCTTATTATAATGTTAATTATCCAGAGAAATTAATATTCAAATACGCAGAGGGGGGGAAGGGAGAAGAGGAGGGAACCAAAGATAGATTTCTACGTAAGGAATAAACGTGCGCAGAAATCGTCCCATAAATCCGGCCGCAACGGCCGCGTCAGATAATTTACGTGCCATCCCTACCTGCCACGCATCGCATACTAAATTATTAATACGCCTATATTCGCAGGCACATCGAAGGTACCAAAGGTAAGCATAAAATTAAGAACGTATCCGGTAGAGGGTCACGCGGGGTCGGCTCCGGTGAAATTTACAATCCGTTTAGGCGATACGTACGCGTCCCGCGGGTAATCACCCTCTCCTCTAGCTGCGTAAAGTCTCGGTAATTAGCCATCAGTCTCCCCCGTCGCTTGCCTCTCTCGCGTATAAACTCGAAGCTTTATTTATTTCGCCGCGCCGGAGAATAAATCTCTCTCGTCGCCGCGCTCGAATCTCCGCGCTCGCCGCAAACGGCTCGCGCGGACCGTCCGTCCGTCCGTCCGTCCGTCGATGTTCGACGCAGCTTTTTCATCGACGAATAGCCGGAACGTAATAATCGTTAATAACCGTCTTTGCAGCAGCAGGACTGCCGCTAAGTACCGGCGCGTGGGCGAGAGAACTCGGAACGGCCCACGGCAGGTTGCAGCGCGCGCGTTGGCAGAGCCCAGCCGGATCCAAAGGAGAGACCCCGAATATCCGGCCTCGCATTAAAGAATTTACTTTCCCCGACTCGACGTAGACTAGTTACTTACGTATCGTGAACGAGGAGGGAGGGGAAAGGGAAGGGAAATTAAAAGTAAAAATCAAAAAATACACGCGCCACGCGATATATCGAATCGCTTTAGAAAGTTCCGTGTATACGTTCCGCATCATCATCGGCCGGAGGGGATGCTGTCCCGGAATAAATGGCTCTCTCACCTCCGTCCGTCCTTATGCCTGTCGCCTCGTAAATCGCGACTTGGGGCCCTTCGCACGCAATTGCGTGGCACGCGAAGTAATGTCCGGCCGTGTCGCGGATCGGTCTCGCCCACGCCGGGGTATATGAGGACATTAACGCAACAACTGGACCGAAGAAGCTGTAAAACAGCGTTACGTGGCGTAGCCGCCACGCCGCGCTCTTCTTCATCCTCTCTCCCTTGCCCGCGGTTGCCCCGAGGTTCTATCGTCACGGTTCTCATTCTCGTTCTGCTCTCTCCCTCGCTCTCTCGCTCGCTCGCTCATCCTCGCCCTCGCCCGATTCCTCCCCACGCGTTCGCCATTTCTCCTCGAGAGCGGCACGAGCGCGTACTTCCTCGGTACTTACGACCGTTCTCGAGTAGTTTTATTCTGTCTGGCCGCGTGGGCGGGAAGCGGGGACTTAAGGGCCATCTCCGTTCGCCGATCACTCTTCTTCTCCCTCTCCCTCCCCTTCGTTCTCTTTCTCCCCCAACTCGACCCGCGAACGCATCCCTCGCGTTCGAACTCTCTCGCGGGACTATTTTTCGTCGATAAAAAATATGAAATTGTACAAGACATTGAAGATCGCGTCGAAGAAACCGGGCGCTTTTATCAGAAATCATATCTCGCGGCGATAAAACAAGGCTACGTCGTCGTCGTCGTCGTCGCGAGCGAGCGAGCGAGCGTTTCAGCGCCACACGTGATTCGCGCTATCGGAACGTGCGCGTACGCGCGGGAAAGTTTAGCGCTCGGCGTTAAATAAATGGATGTAACACGGGCGGCGATAAGAATCTCACGGCTCCGGGCGCGCGTGCCCGGGGAGCTCACGATGGCGCGCGACGAGGTTTACGTAAGCGCGTGTGTCGCTCCGGGATCAACGATACGTCAGCCCTCTCGTCCGCGGCGCCGAGGCTCGCGTGCGAGCGCTCGATTTTACACCGCGGACTTTTACGCCCGCGGACGAACGTAAGTTTCACGTCGCGGATACGAAACGTGTCGAATGTAATAACTCAATGGGGAAAACATATTTCGTCTCGCGTGGGCGCGAGGAATTATAACGTCCGCGGTCCGCGCGCGATATTTTACGTCGCGATCTTAGAGCTAAAATTATCCCGAGCACGAGGCATCGTGCTACGAAGGAGAGAGAGAGAACGAGGAGCGGAGGAAGTCGGGCGCTGACGGTAATGTGGCGCCGTATATATTCCATGAACGCTCTCGGCAGCGTGCGAGCTGACTGTCCGAGCGGCGGCTTGCGCTTTATGCAGGCGAGCGCGCGGGTCTTATATCATATAATGCAACGTGCCCTGACACACGTGCGCGCCCCCGAGTCTCTCGCGATTATATCCTTGTGTACCCAATGCGACCTGCTCGAGGCAACGGTGAATATACCGACGTAAGGCCTCGAAATACCGTAGGATTACCTTAAATAACGATATCGAACTCAGCAATTTTAGAAAAACTTATTATTAACACTCCTCCGATAATTATTAACGAGCGGATATTCGCTCGAAGCTAAAACGCGCGATAGAAATACGCGTAGGCCTTAACATTGATCTTTATGTTTGAAATAAGCTTTCAGTTTCGTGAGCGTTTCCCTTACCGGCGCGGCGCGACGCGACCGACGACGCCCGCCGCCGTTCTCGATAACGAAGGGTCCCCCGTCCGTCTCGAGTGTTCTCTCTCTCAGGATACCACTCAAAGGTTAAAGAACGTTTTAAGTTCTAGTTCGAGAGAAGCCCACGATCTCTCCTCGCAGCGCGTTATTTTTTGTCGCTCCGGCCGGGCAGACAAAAGCCACTTCGAAATATGGTGAGAGGAGGGCAAGGAGGAGGACTCTTTGCTCTCGCTGGGGCCCGCAGGCGAAGGCACCAGTTTGGTTTTCGGGCAGCTAGAGAGAGAGGAGTGTGCCTCTCGTGGAGGGCCGAAAGGCCACCTGCCCTATACCGCGGACCCTCCCCCCTTCCCCGCCGCTTTTTTACGTTCACTTTATTAGCTATTATTATACGCATGCTTTGGCTCCACAGTCTCACGGGAGAACCACCGCCCGCGCGCCTGTGTTTAGAAATATTTTCACGAGACGTTTTCGACTTAGCTCGACGCCGGGAGTTCGTTAATCCTGCGGTGTAGCCTAAACAACTCGAGGACCCACAATTTCGAGAGTACCACACGGCCGGTCCAAGCGCGTAAAAACTCTCTCGGTAAATGAACCTTTAGACTAAACTTTTATAAAGACGCTAAATACCTGAGGTAAATAGCCTTGCGCGAAACTACCTTATCGAGATTCGTATTCCGGATTTATCTGGATTTATCTTCGAGCGCATCCGCAGCATTGCCCGATACACGCGTATCGAATTTAACGATATCGAGAACAATCGTAATGGAGAGTTCACCGAACTCCGCCGTATTGGAAACGCGATTAGAGGTAGGTGGTTACTCACATACCCAGAGATCTTCGATAGTGGAACTGTACGGGCGATTATACGCGAAGTAGCATACGCTGCAAGTTGCAAGATGGTCTTTGAATGCGGAAGCATCGTTCCTATTGACAAGATAAGCAACGTATCTCATTAAAGAATGCTTTCATTGCATTATCTATATCGGTACATTCGAGTTAAAAAATTAAGAATAACTAAATAAAGAGAGTAACCATAAAAAATATCTCATTTGTTGCTATAATATATTATTGAAAAATAGATTGGAAAAGCACAACAAAGCGCTTCTTTCACTTTTTAGGATGTTAATACTGATACCCTCTTAAGGAGTATTAATAATTTAAATATTTCTTATGGATTGTCAGTCGTATCTCGAAAAAAAATGCGGACATCTTAATTGGTTGGCCATAGACAATTTTTCGAAACTTACGGATCATTATAGAGGAATGTTTCCGCGAATTTTAATCGAATATAAAAGATGTTATGACTTTGCAAGAAAAATATATTGTTTCGTTTCTATATATTTGGTATCTAGAACGAAGACCTTCTAAACGGACAAAATGGAAAAAAATCACCATCTTTGGACATCATAATCCTAAAAATAATTTATCTTTTGTAATATAAAATCAGCCAAATCGTAATTTTTTTATACGACCATTTTTATAACAAAATTTCGAACCATTTTCTATTTTCAAAGAAAAAACTATCACATATTTCACGCAATGCTAACTGAAAACTACTAAATGTATACAACTTACGGTACTAATGCGTTTTTTTATATAGCGAGAATTTTTGCTTTGCGGGAACATTTATGTATAAGGAATTTTTTATTTACCGTCTTAAGAAACTGAATCATAATTTACGGCAATTAATAAATCATCTTTATACCTCGACACCGCTGGTAGTTTAATATCAGGTTTAAATATTTTTAATGATTTATATTTAACTTTCAGTACTTCCGTAAAGGCCTACAAGAAAAAAACAACGACGGGCATTTAAGTCATGCGTATGCTTTGCATATTTCCGTTCACAAATGGAACACAGTTCGGAGATAACTTTAACGGGGCCGTTGCGTGCCTGCACGATGCGCACGCACGACATTACGCGTTTGTCGCGCGGCCGCACGCGTAATGAAAGAAAACGAGCACGCGAAAGGAGGGACGTTAAGCACGATAATCGGCGATTTATCGCTGTTTTCGCCGCTCACGGAAGTCGATTCTGCGGCCGGTGGTTCGGTCGTGTTTAAAAACACGTTTGGTATTCGCGCCGACTGTTCATCACGAATTAAATCGGCGCGCGCGATCAGGGAGGGTGGAAGGAGGAAGGAACGTGGCTGAGTGACTAATAAAACCTGGCGCAAAACGACCGAGGGGACCTCGCAATCGGGCGAACGCCGCCGTTTTCGCCATTGTGCCGTGATAATAATACGCGGATCCGTTTCCCCAACGGCTTTTTTAATCCGGTTCGGTCGCCTAGCGCCGACACGCGGCTTTCAGGAGAGCCGTGCGCGGCGACTTTCAGAGACGTGGCGCCCGTTCGCCTCCAACGAACGGATATTTCACTACCCGCTCGTGTCGATCTCACGCCTTCGCGAAGGATCACACGATTACGCAAAGTCACTATATACCGCGCATAATGGTAACGCATTGTACTACACGTATCGCGCGAGCTATCGTAATTAATTTCCCCTTAATGTGGTCGTTTGCAGATTTTTTTTTCCGAGTGCCAAGCGCAACCATGAATTCAAAGGGCAAATCGTGAGAAATGAAAACAAAGTCGTCTTATTTGGTTTAACGGTCCCCTCCCTGCCTCCCGGGTTATTCCCTTTTCGTCCGAGCTGGAAAGAGGAACTGCAATCTCAGGTCGCGACAGGGTGCCGAGATAGAGGCAATCTGCAAACACAAATTGGCCATTTGGCGGGCGTGGTGACGCATATGCGCGCGCGGCATAATTTGTTTTGGTACCACAGGACCACTTTTCTCTCAGACGGTGAACGGTGATCGTTCCTGCAGCAAATGCTCGACGCACTGGCATTCTATTCGTAACTCCGCAACTTCATTATCTTAATTACTGCTAACATCTAATCTATATTTTTTTAATATTACAAAGTAATTTTTTATACACGACCATGTTATAACGAATTTCGAACCATTTTCTATTTCTCTTTCTATCTTATCTTTCTTTCTAAAAAGTCGCATCTAATAATTGATATGCATTTTCTTTTTATAGTTCAAATTAACATACATAATGTTAAATTAATCATAAATATTCATAAATATTAATATTATTAATATAGGAGACATTGTCCTGCATTTAATTTTGAAAATTTATAAATTCAGATTTTAATAAGAATAAAGAAAAAGGAACTAAAATTAAAAAATTGGTACGTTTTTTTTATTACAAAATATAAATTAAATTAAATTAAATTTTTCAATCTCCTGTTCTTTATATATACATAAGTCGTGATTTTATTATTATTCTTCTTCTCAGATACATTTTATTCCATTTTGTTCAAATTTATATTGTACTATTATTCAAAAA